>NC_081568.1:17781421-17781700 GCF_022355385.1 Mustela nigripes
ATTTATTTGACAGAGGGAGATCACAAGCAGGCAGAGAGGCAGGCAGAGAGAGATGAAGGGAAGCAGGCCCCCTGCCAAGCAGAGAGCCCCATGCGGGACTTGATCCCAGGACCCCGAGATCATGACCTGAGCCGAAGGCAGTGGCTTAACCCACTGAGCCACCCAGGCGCCCTTTATTTACTTATTTGACAGATAGAGATCACAAATAAGCGGAGAGGAGCAGGCAGAGAGTGGAGGAAGCAGGCCCCCTGCTGAGCAGAGAGCCCGATGTGGGGCTCG
>NC_081568.1:17786700-17858839 GCF_022355385.1 Mustela nigripes
GGAAGCAGGCTCCCTGCTGAGCAGAGAGCCCGATGCGGGACTCGATCCCAGGACCCTGAGATCATGACCTGAGCCGAAGGCAGCGGCTTAACCCACTGAGCCACCCAGGCGCCCCTAGCTTAACTCTTTCAAGTCTTGACTTAAATGTTGCCATGTCAGCCTTCCCTGACAAGTCTCTCTATAACTGCATCCTGCTTTTCCCCACTCGAAACCCACACTCCTGTTTCGCCTTCTCTACTTTAGTTCTCTCCTATTAAAGTACACAATGGCCATGTGGTACAGGGTTCCTCTGGGAAGCAAATAAAATGTTCAAAAACGGACTGTGGTCACAGATGCACCACTTTTGAATATATTAAGCGCCACTGAGCAGTATACTTTTCAGTGGTACACACTCATTTTTGAAGTTAATTCATATGGTATGCGAAATCTTAAAAAAAAAATTGTTAAAAATTTTGAACGAATGAATCTCTCCAAGGTCTAAGTTCCAAGTCTTGAAGATCATGGGAAAGTTCCTTCTCTGACACTGAAGCATCAGTGCCTTAGTGTGGACCACTATAACAAAATACAACTTACTGGGTGGCTTAAACAATAAACATTTATTTCTCACAGTTATGGTATCTAAAAAATCCAAGATCAAAGCACCGGCAGAACCAGTGTCTGGAGAGGACAGGCTTCCTGGCTTCTCCTTGTATCCTCATGTGGTGGAAAGAAAGAACAGCAGCAAGCTTTCTACTGTCTCTTCTTATAATGGCAGTAATCCTGTCACGAGGCCCCCACCCCCAGGACCTAATCACTCCACAAATCCTCACCCTGCATATGACCACGTTGGGGGTTGGGGTTTTGGGGTTTCAACGTATACATTTTGGGGGACACAAACTTCAATCCATAGCAATGAGAATTTATCGAATAGAGCTACAGCAGTGAAGGTAAGATATAGTCCAAACATGGTAGATGCTTAAAATCTAGGCTCTGAATGACTGCTGAATATTTCCAGGCTGAAATTCATATACACAGGAACCATGAAATACAGAAAGTTTAACATGTGAAGTATGGCCAAGGTAATAAAGACAGGACGGAACAGATATTCTTTTTTTTTTTTTTTTAAAGGTTTTATTTATTTATTTGACAGAGAGGAATCACAAGTAGATGGAGAGGCAGGTAGAGAGAGAGAGAGAGAGGGAAGCAGGCTCCCTGCCGAGCAGAGAGCCCGATGTGGGACTGGATCCCAGGACCCTGAGATCATGACCCGAGCCGAAGGCAGTGGCTTAACCCACTGAGCCACCCAGGCACCCCCCCCCCCCCGGAACAGATATTCTGAGATAAGACAGTAACAATGTAACAATACAGTGAAGATTTAAAGTGAGTAGATGAGTAAGTTCATTATGCAAATGGTCTCCTACACAGCAATTAAGAGATGATGTAATAATAACATCCAGAGGTACAGCGGTAATCAACACCAGTATTTTCCAGAGTTAGAATTGCATATGATCTATTAAAAAGAGAGCCTCCTTCTTGATATTCTTTAGCTCACTGTTATCAGAGAGTAAGTGAGTCATATCACCAGAACAGTCAAACTGAATCATCCACCCTACAACTGGTTCTTGAATTATGAGACAGTATTTTGAGTAGTTGCATTTTAGATCAACTCCCAAGTAGTTCCATAAAATCTGCCCTGCCTCTTACTATCTCTTCCCTCACCATTTTCTATAATTTAATCTTACAGTCAGTCACTCCTCAGATGCATTAAAGACTGTAGCCGAAATGACATTTTATTAGATTTAATTTTTAAACTTTGCATGTCAGTCACTCAGCTATATCAACTGTAAGATTTCACAGGCACAAATTAGAATGAAAATCACATTTATATTTAGTAAAAATATATGTCTGAAAATACACAAGCGTTCCTCAAAAATGTATGTGTTTGCAAGAAGTAATTAGGTAAATTGCTTCGGGTGAGAAAAGAAATTCTGAGGAGGTCAGATTGCAAAAGACAATCATCTGCCGAATAACCAGTGAGAAAATTGAATCTTCCTGAGAACTACCTAGGAAATTCTATATGTGAGAGCATTAAGACTGATATTATTCATGATAGAAGAGGTCGGGGGAGGGGGCTGAATGACTATATCCCCCAAGAAAGTAAGGTGGAACCAAATATTAGATGGAAATTTTATGAAGGAGACACTAAATGTGTTGCATTATACTCACTTCCTGGAAACGCACAAATATTCAGAAAAAAGAGCTTACTTGTAGATATTAGAGAGAATGGTATACTTTGTCAGATTGGTAGATTTTTTTCTGTGGCTTATAAATAATAAGTAGCATTGCCATAATCATCATTATTCTCTTCACCAGAGCTATGCCTGCCTATTCTCATCTCTATACATATTCATTACCTGGGTCACTTTGCCCAGACTCGTGGCTTTAAAGAACTCCTAAATGTACTCTCTAATTAATATCACCAGCCTACAGCTCTTCATTAGGTTCCAAATTTGTATATACTCAACTACTTTTCTAACATCTTCACTGGGGTGAAAAATAGGAATTTAAAAATTAAATTCTTAATTATAGCATCTTCCACAATCCTGCTCCTCTTAAGGCCCCCAGTGCAACTGTAATTCATGTCGTAACTCTGAGTAAAAAGGAAAAACCCCAGAATTCACCCCCAGAATTCATAAATGCTGACAGGTCTATCAACAAGTCCTATTAGCTCTACGTTTCTTCATAAATCCAGAATCTCCTATCAATCCAGTACTAACCCTTTGTCTGCCATTGTCATCTCTCACCTCAGCTAGAGCAATAGTTTCCTAACATGCCTGAAGCCTGAAAGGCAGCCCATTGCCTCCAATGTTCCATAAAGCAGCCGGAGCCAGAGTAGCTTAAAAATGCAAATTAGATACTGTCACACCCTGCTTCTAACCTTTCACTAGTTTCCAGAACATTCTGTGGGTAAAATCCCAACTCAATCCCATGGTCCACCTGTAGCTGCGTGATCAGGCTCTATTTTAATCTATCTGGGCTTTTGGGGGTCACTTAACTCACTGTATTCCATTCTGATCTTGCTTTTTCTTTAACACGCTAAATTTATTCTCAACATATTTGTTATTATGTATTAAATACATGCATAAATAAACACAATCTCTCTTGAATACATTTATCCATTTCTGTGGTTTGAAATATCACTAATGTATTATTTCTATGCTTTTATTTCCATCCAGTACTTCTTTCTTAAGCTCCAGCTTATAATAATACAATTTCTTAATAAACACTTTTCTCTTGAAATCTTGTAAAAATTAACTAATCCTCGCTAATTTCCCCTTCTCTTGCCAAAAGGTCTTTGTCTTCATTTACTAGCACCATGATTAACGGTGTATGTCAGTTGACTTTATCCAACCATCTAACCATATCTTCCTCACCAATATCCTTATGTCTTGATCTGCTGTGATCCAAGCCATGCCAGGGTGATCACTCTAAAATGCAATGCACAGATTGTCACTTCCTTACAAAAACTTTCAACAGTCCTTCTTTATACTCCCCTCACCTCTGAAAATATTTAAAGACACCTAGAATAGCTAGTTGATTTGAAACATTCATTATTTAACACATAATTACTTCACTTACAATCCACCGTCCATATTCCAGTTTCTTGCCATACTGAATTACCTGCATTTCTCCCAGCAAACAAGACCCATTTTGTCTTTGTAAATGTTGTCCCATATTTCAAGAAGGACATAATATTTGAAATTATTCTTGCATTTTTGACTGAGGAATTATACTCGAAGTCCTTACCATGGGTTACATGATCTATAGGATCCGTCACTTGCCTTTATTTATGCTCAGTATCACCTCTTATCTCACAATAACTTTCCTTCAGCCACACAGAAGTCCCTGAAGATGCTCTACATATGGAAACCAGAATCTTAAATAAGTCTAATCATGTTTTCTATGTATGACTTAATTATACTTAATTACTTTTATACATGACATTGTAGTGATGATGAATATACCCGTCACCAAAACACAGAACACTGCTTTGGAAATTCCTCAAGTATCACTTGTAGAAGAGAAGTCAATCAAATACTGATCTGTATCACCTCAGACTTCAACCAAAGCCAGTCAAATTTATTTTTGTTTTATATGTTAGAGCTTAGTATTCAAGCTACTGTTGATATAAATACATACATGTGTGTATATGTATTGTTGTTGTTTTTTCCTTACACTCCATGCATCTTCTGTATTCTGTTTTGTTTTATTTTTGTTATTTTGCTATTAAAATATCTATGTTTTGGGGTGCCTGGGTAGCTCATTTGGTTAAGTATCTGCCTTCAGCTCAGGTCATGATCCCAGGGTCCTGGGATTGAGTCCTGTGTTGGTCTCCCTGCTCAGTGGGGAGTCTGCTTCTCCCCCTACCTCTGCCTGCTGCTCCCCCTGCTTGTGCTCTCTCTCTGGCAAATAAAAAAAAATAAAATCTTTAAGAATATATTTATGTTTCAAGAGTTTTATTATATTAATCCAACTACCATGTTCTGTGAATTTGTTCTGCATAATTTTAAACTAAAAAATAAGTGGTTATTCTAATAAACTCTTGATATTTGGAGGGAAAAATGAGCTCAAAAGTTCAAATTAGATACTTCTTTTTTTTTTTTTTAATTTCTTTTCAGCATAACAGTATTCATTCTTTTTGCACCACACCCAGTGCTCCATGCAATCCGTTTTCTCTCTAATACCCACCACCTGGTTCCCCCAACCTCCCACCCCCATCCCCGCCCCTTCAAAACCCTCAGATTGTTTTTCAGAGTCCATAGTCTCTCATGGTTCACCTCCCCTTCCAATTTCCCTCAACTCCCTTCTCCTCTCCATCTCCCCATGTCCTCCATGCTATTTGTTATGCTCCACAAATAAGTGAAACCATATGATACTTGACTCTCTCTGCTTGACTTATTTCACTCAGTATAATCTCCTCCAGTCCCATCCATGTTGCTACAAGAGCTGAGTATTCATCCTTTCTGATGGAGGCATAACACTCCATAGTGTATATGGACCGCATCTTCCTCAAGTTAGATACTTCTTTTAAAAAATATATTCAAGATGGGCCATCTGTTTTAAAAGTGTATGAAACACATGAATGGGTAATGCAGAAATTTCCAAAAGGCCAATGAACATATAAAAATATGCCCAATATCATTGAATCAACAAGGAAAATGCAAACACAAGAAATATTATGAGTACAAGAGTAGCTGATATTAATTTTTAAAGAAAGACTTTCAATATTAAAAATTATGAAATATGTGAACAATTAGAACTTGGACACTACTAATAAAAGTGTAAAGCAGTAAAAAAAAAAAATCACTTCAAGAAAATGTTTGGCCTTATCTACCAAAGCTAACCATAAGCCCACCCTATGACTGAACAATTCTATTCCTAAAATAAATCCAAGAGAATTCAGTGCATATATGCGCTCCCCACAAAATATATACAAATGTTCATAGAAGTTTTATTTACAATAGACAAAAACTAGAAATAACCAGAAATGTCCATTTACAGGAGAGTGAATACATTTTACTGTCATATATAGCAATAAAATAAACTATTTCTAGATTAAAAAAATACAGATTAAACTATTAAGTAAAAGTGCCAGAGAGACAAGATGTTGTACTTAGGATTCCATTCATACGAAATTTCAAAAACTAAAAACGGACTCAGGGTAATGATTAGACTGAGTGGAGAGATGTGTGCAGGTATTATCTGGACATGGCCATTTGGGGTACCTTCAGGGATAGAGAAGCTTCATATCATAATATGGAGTTTTTATCCATTTAACAGCTATGATGCCTCACTTAGAATTTGTGTATTTTTTACTATACATAAATGAAACCTAGATAACAGCAAACACGAACTGTTTATTATAGTAAACAAGAGAAATCATTGGGTCTTCTGTTACATAATTTTATACCACTTAATACTGAATTTTTGGGGGGCCTCCAGTTTTTACCACAAATACATGAATTTTTATTACTCTCTTGTTCACAGTATTATTAGTTAGCTAGTCAATATTTTTAAACTAAGTTGATACAGAAATATTTCTGCCAGTAATCACCAACAAATAAACTATAAATCTAAATTTATTCCATAATGCCTGGTAACAGAATTTCCTAAGGTACAAACTAAGGTTCATTCAAAATAAGGCATATTAAAGATAAGGAAGAAATAAAATAATATTTTGAACACAATAAGTAACAATATTTGGTGAAAAATGCAAGAAATATTATGTACAATTTTTCTCTTAACTTGTCCTTCAAGACAATGACATTTAGATTGATTAAAAATAATTTCGAGGAGCATTTCTCACTTACAAATTAGAAAAATAAAAAAATGAAGACTCATAATGGCTCAGAAACTGAAAGAGAACTCACCCTCTTCAAATAAATTTAAACCTCATGGTCTGAAAGGGTAAACATAAAACCTAATATTTCAGGGTAGTGACAGGATTTGCAAATGAGACATCTTACCTGTCACTGATTCCAGCAGAAATGTGTAGGTAAGGTTTAAATTTATATATTGTATCTGCATTTGAAGGCTCTCATAAAAAATCACCACAAACTTCAGACTTAAATGATATAAAATTATTATCTTAGAATTATGGAGAGGAATAAACCTTTAAAACTAGCTGAGATGAAGTCAAGATGTTAGTAGGTCTAGTTTTCTTTTTTTGAGGCTCTAAGGAAAAGTCCATTTTCCAGCCTTTTCCAACTTTAATTTTAAATCAATTTTTTCATTTTATACTCATTATAATGAGTATTTTTAAATATATATATAATGAGTATATAATAAGTATATATACATATATATGCATGTGTGTATATGTGAGTGTGTGTGTGTGTCTGCACACACATATTTTTTTAAGTCATCGCATTTTTATTATGTTCAGTTAGCCCCTACCTTTTAAAAGACACTGCCATTCTTTGGTTTGTGGCCCCCTTCCTCTATTTTCAAATTTGACAAACTTGTGTCTGATCATTCATCAGTCGTCACACCTCCATGAGGCTTAGAAACGTTCTCCCCTTTTAAGCCTCCCTATGATTTAATATAGAACCCATCTAAATAATCCAGAATCATCTCTCCATCAATGTCCTTATCTTTTCTCATCTGCAAAATCCTTTTTTCTAACATAACCACAGATTGTGGGGATTAAGATGTAGACATTTTAGCAGTCATTGTTTTGCCTACCATACACATATTTTGAACCGTTTGTTTAACACCTCAGTGAAAGCATATGTAAGCTATTGAATTCATGGCAGGGCTCAAGTTCAGGGTAGATACTCTGGCTGGTATA
The DNA here is from genome assembly GCF_022355385.1 of Mustela nigripes. NCBI lineage: Eukaryota > Metazoa > Chordata > Mammalia > Carnivora > Mustelidae > Mustela > Mustela nigripes. The sequence continues at coordinate 17,794,031 of NC_081568.1, forward strand.
TACTCTTCAGGATATATATATATATATATATATATATATATACACACAGAGAGAGAGAGAGAGAGAAACAAAATATATACTACTTACTATGTATGAGATATGTATATACATATATAATAAGAATATAACTTATTCTTATATACTATATAAGAATCATCCAGGTTGGATGGTATTTAAAGCCTGGAGAATGGATTATACCACCAAGGAAGGAAGTGTATATAGGAAAGAGGACCAAGGACCAAGTCCCAAGACACTATTCCATAAGAAAGTGAGCCTGAAATCAAGAGGCTGTGGTGATCCAGAAGCTAAGTGAGGACTGGCAGTCAGTATGAGAAGTGGTCTACTCTTTTATTGACGGAGATGGGATGAATACTGAGAACTGATAACAGCAGGTGGTGAAGAACTATGATATCCATTACAGGAAAAGTTTCAGGGCGTTAGGGAGAAGAAAGTAGATGGAAAGTAGTCGAAGAAAACATCAGGGGCTCCTGAGTAGCTTAGTCAGTTAAGCATCTAACTCTTGATTTCATTTCAGGTCATGATCTCAGGGTCCTGGGATCGAGCCCTGGGTTGGGTTCTGCCTTCAGCGGGGAGTCTGTTTGAGATCTTATCTCTCCCTCTGACCCTCTCTCTGCTTGCGCATGTGCACGTGTGCGCTCTCTCTCTCTCTCTTAAATAAAAAATAAATATATTTTTAAGAAAAGTTAAAAAAAAAAGAGAGAAAACATGAGAGGAGAGAAACTAAATGTAATCTGTAAAAGTAGCTGTTTTAGGTGTTTTCCTGCAGAGCTGGAAGAAATCTAGTGGCCCCTGATAGGGGCATAAAAGTTATATTGTTTTATTTTATTTCACCGTTAGTTCATTTTATTTTGTAAATAAGTGAATAATAGCATCTAAATATATTGATGAAATCATTCAGGACAAATGGAAAATAATATTGAGAAAGAAGTAAAACGTTAAAACGATGTCCTTGAGTATGGAAGTGTTGGCTTTTTAAACATATGGAGAAGTCAGTCTCAGATGAGAGCTCAGAAAGTTCAGCTAGAGAAATTAGAGAGAAAACAGAAGAACTGGACATAGTGGTGGTAAGTGGATGGATATGTTTATCTCTCACAGAGGATTTAATTTCTACAATAATATAATAGAGAAGGTAATAAGCAGCTGAAAATGAGAATGGGGAAGAAAAAATTGGAGATTTCACAAAAATAAGTAAGTTGTAACACAGTTGTTAAGAGAAAAGGCAGTAACACAAACATGCTGGATAATTACTGGGCAGGATCATGTGCCCACCTAAAATTTATGAAATTGTGTAATAATATAAAGATATACAACTTATATGTACTCCTGCATTTATACACCCATGGAATGTTTTAGTTCAGAGTGGGACCAATATATGCTTAGAATTGAAGGTGGCTACTAAAAAGAGTTAACCTTGTCTTCAGCTGCCACAGTCAGAAATGCAATTACCCAGAATACGAGAGACAATATATTTCTTTCCATTGAGTACCAAACTTTAAAAGAATAAGAGGGACGCCTGGGTGGCTCAGTTGGTTAAGCAGCTGCCTTCGGCTCAGGTCAGGATCCCAGAGTCCTGGGATAGAGTATCACTTCGGGCTCCTTGCTCGGCAGGGAGCCTGCTTCTCCCTCTGCCTCTGCCTGCCACTCTGTCTGCCTGTGCTCACTCTCTCTCCCCTCCTCACTCTCTGACAAATAAATAAAACCCTAAAAATAAATAAATAAATAAAAGAATAAAGGCTTCAGCGGGAGGCAAAGAAATGCCACCATACACCTTGGGTTAATAACGAGAATAGATATTATAAGCATGGAAGCAATGGAGACATCATCTTAGGTTCAAAAGTCATGAATTAGTTCATCCTATATTCCTGTAATGTTGACAAAATTTCAAAAATAAATTTTAAGATTTATTGGGCTTAAGTGGGTAGAAGAAGAATCAATGAAACAAGATGGGTTTGGGAGGGAGACAAACCATAAGTGACTCTTAATCTCACAAAACAAACTGAGGGCTGCTGGGGGAGGGGGGTTGGGAGAAGGGGGTGGGATTATGGACATTGGGAAGGGTATGTGCTTTGGTGAGTGCTATGAAGTGTGTAAACCTGGCGATTCACAGACCTGTACCCCTGGGGATAAAAATATATGTTTATAAAAAATTAAAAACAAATAAATAAATATCAAGAAATAATATTTCAATAAATGAAATCTCAGTTGAGAAACATAGTAGATTCCAGTTAGTGAAAACAGGGATCTGGGAGTCTGCAAGAAACAACACTGGATTAGGGAAGAAAATCTCAACTCTCATCCCTGGTCTGCGATTTATGCCTTAAGGAAAGGCACCATCTCTTATTCCTTTTTGTATTTGCCCCACTAGCTTGTATGGTGTATTTTCAAATAACTAAATAAATGAAAAACTCTGAATCATTGCAACTCTGAGCCTCAGTGGGTATTCCTCCTCATTTAATAATGGGATAATCCAAATTGCTTTACCCACCTGTAGATATTTGATGAGAGCACTGTGGACGGTCAAATATTTGTACAAATGTTGTTCCTAAATATAGAATCACACATTTATTCATTCTACGCTGTTTTACTTCTCTAGAAAATGACTTAGGCTCTACCTCTTAAAATCTTGATCATATTTGAGGGTCATTTGAGTAGAAATGTTTACTATTGGAGCCTACTGGATAAAATTTTAAAACTGCTAATAAGAATTTAAAACACTTGGGAAATTTCCAGAATCTCCAGTCTGGATTAGAAAATCCTTGCTTATTTGTTTTCTGTGAATGTTTTCTTTTCTTTCTTTGTTTTTCCTCCCACATCTTAAATATAATTTTCTCTTTTCTCTTTAAAAACATTAAATTACATTCTTTGTCTCCATAATGAATTTCAAGGACTGATAAGTCAAGTTTCTTTACATTCCTGAGGCCCAGATTAGGTTTAAAAGAAGATTAGATACAGATAAGTAAACAATGTAAATGCAGCAATAAGTGATGTTTTGGAAACTCCATTAGTGCAAGAGACCCCTAAAGGAGCATGCACCTATTCCATGATTCTCTGCTTATTCGTGGGTTAATGAAGAGTTTGGGAGTCCCTGATAAATAAATAAATACGCACACACACACACACACACATATACACATACATACATATATATGTGTGTATATATATGTATATTATATATATATTTCAATATATTCAATATTCAATAAGTGTTCAATTATATACATATATATACAAATATATGTATTTGTATATAAGAGAATATATATGTATATATTCTGATTGGCCCTGCCAATTAGAATGTTTACGGGTTTATGTCCCTCAATCAAGTGTTCTGAACCACGGAGATGGAGCAAATACAGCTTATCTGTATAATCAGTCTGTATATGTAATTTTAGCCTGTAATTTTAATGCAAAAATTTACATGCTTGTTTCTGTAGTACATGTGTAGAAAGTTGATATATTATAGATATCTATTTAAATTCAATAAAATTCTGGCTAAAAGAAAGCATGATAAGAAATCACTTATAATAAAACAAATAGTTTTATTCTGGAAGAAATAAAGCAATCCTCACCGATCTTTCATTTTAGTTTATGCTTGTCTTGGAGGTTATGCAAAGGCAGCAAATAGGATAATCCCAGTTGGTCCTAGTCTCTAAGAAAGAAGACATCCTTCCACATCAGAAAAAAAATCGCCATGTCTCAAGAGTTCTATTGAATCTTTATTGCCCAGCCCCTTAATAAAACTCCTTCATAGCTCTGTCAAGATCTGCTGAATGAGTCAGAGTCAGGAAAAAACCAAAAAAATCTTGCTATGTAGCAAAAGTGAGAGTTGCTTTTCTCCATAAATTAGATACATTTCACTGGAGCAAAGGGTCTTCCCTGATATTATTATTTTCTCCAAAGCAAAGGCTTGTGAGAGGTGATTATTTTCTATTTTTCATTTAGAGTTCAACAGTTCAAATATATCTCCATTAATAAAATCATCAATTAGGGTAAGATGAATTTATCTAGCTGCTTTATTACCCAAAGGGGCAATTTTCACATTAGGCCCTTGAATTAAAATATCAGTGGGAATAAAACTGGAATGAAGTATTTAAACAAAGATCTAAATCTATTTAATTTCCTTTGTGTTCATCATGAAACATAATATTTTCCCATATGTTGAATGGAACAAACCTCAGCCATGTTTTAATTGTGCTGTTTGAGGTAGAAGTTTGATACTGTACACACATGTGGGAAAAGCATACAAAGAGGACTTGGGAATTTATGATTGCCTATCAAGTCTACTTCTGTCATTTATTAACTGGGGGAAATTGCCTACACCTCAAAGCATAGATTACATGTGATTAGGGGATAGAATACCTGACTCACAGTGTTGTTATGAAAGACACTTAGCAATTGGTGACTACTGAGAGAGTGTGGAAGCTATGTGTTTCACGGAAAGAAATTGTATACTTGGGGAAAAAGTTCCAGTGGGATTTTCTAGCTCTATGAATACAAAATCTGAAAACCTGAGCCAGAATAAACTACATATATACACACACACACATACATATATATGTATATATATACACACACATATATTTATTCATATATATGTAACTTTTTCATAATTTCAAAACTGAATAAATGCATTGCTTGAATGGAACAAAAAACACCTGTATACCCTTTATCACTGCATTTCCACCAACGGCTAACTTTTGTGCAGTTATCTTAGTCCCTGTCCTCTCTCTCTCAATAACAGATAGATAAAATAGATAGTAGGCAGATGATAAATAGGTATTTATGCATGTATACACACATACTGTTTCTCTTTATACACACGTATATATACTAATGTGTGTGTGTGTGTGTATATGCATGTATTATTTTGTTTTTTAAGATTTTACTTATTTATTTGACAGACAGGGAGCACAAGCAAGGGGAGAAAGAGAGGGTGAAGCAGGCTTCCTGCTGAGCAGGGAGCCCTGTATGGGGCTTGATCCCAAGACCCTGGGATCATGACCTGAGCTGAAGGCCGACTTATGAGCCATCCAGGCACCCACACATATCCTTTTCTAGAGCTACCAAAGTTTAAGTTGCAGCCATCATTCACACTTAGTCTGAAATACTTCAGTGATTTCCTAAAAATAAAAATATTATCATATATTACCTCAATTGTGCAGTTGTGCAAATCAGAAATTTTAACATGTTAAAACTGAATACACTGTTACCTAAGTTACAGTTAATACTGAACTTCTCTCATGAAATATTATCATGTGTTCCAGTAATGGTCTTTATAGGAATTTACTGCTGACCAGGATCCAATCCACTATAAATGAGGAGAAAAAAAAAAGCTCTAGAGTTAAATGCATTTATTTCTTATATGCTTTCAAGAAAATGATAATTGATTATATTAGGTATATTTCTCAAATGCACTGAAAAATAGATTTTTGAAAAAACTGGATAAAAAAGTAAGTGCTCATTTGTATGCAAATACATACATTCTAAAAATAAAAATACACACAAAATATATTTAGAAAAGTTGCTCTATTTCAGGGTTACTCTAACTGTAAAGCTTGGCATAGGTCCAATCATTTATTACTATGCATTGACAGTTAAATTATACAGCAGGATGTGTAACAGACAAGAATTCATATTTCTCACTACATCAAAACTGCAACCTAATTTCTTATTTAAAGATTGATACATGACTTGAAGTAATTATTACTTTTTAATTCTCTCATATCAGCCTGCTATGTTAGAAATTATATGTATTAACTACAACAGATACTAACCAATTATAGGCTAGCATCACCTTCCAAGACACTAGAAGTTCTAAGATAATATTTGCTTTGGGAAAATAATGTTACAAACTACACACACACACACACACACACACCACCACCACCAACAACAACAACAATGCAGCAAATTTGTTTGCTAATTCAAAAAAGTATGGAGCAGGAATATTTCTCCTTCAAGCTTTCATAACATTTTCACATTAATTGTATTTTATGTTTTATTAATTGCCTTATTTTTAAAAACATGTTTTGTACCTCATTTACTCACAGATTTAAATACAATGTTTTCATTTAGACATTTTTAAAATATGAAGTATTAAAGATTTTTTTTGACAGACAGAGATCACAAATAGTCAGAGAGGCAGACGGAGAGAGAGACAGAGACAGAGAGAAGCAGGCTCCCCATTGAGCAGGGAGCCTGATGCAGGCATCCATCCCAAGACCCTGAGATCATGACCTGAGCCAAAGGCAGAGGCTTAACCCACTGAGTCACCAGGTGCCCTTAAAATATGAGCTTTTATTTATTTTTTTAAATATTTTATTTATTTATTTGACAGACAGAGATCACAAGTAGGCAGAGAGAGAGAGAAGAGAAAGCCGACTCCCCACTGAGTAGAGAGCCCTATAACCCTGGGATCATGACCCAAACCGAAGGCAGAGGCTTTAACCCACTGAGCCATCCAGGTGCCCCAAAATATGAGGTTTTAAATAATACCACTGGTTTGCAGTCCTCTTTAAAATTAAATAGAATTTTTGATGTAATAATAACTGTTTAAAATGCATTGATTAAATGTACTTAGCTTTTCCAGGAGGAAAAACAAGCATAAACAAAAAACAACCAGCTTCAAGTTTTTATTACTTTAAGGAATTGAGGAATCTGAATTGGGCAGCTTTCTAAATTCTTTGCAATTACATCTCTGTAGACCTTGTATTAGAATTTGGATTTCTGCTTCCCAGTAGAGCTTGATACTTCTAATGTGCAATTAGAGGAAGCAAAGAAACCTTGTTTATACAAATAGAAAGCTAATGAGATGGTACAATCAATGTGAATGCATGATCATTTCAGAGCTACAACTCCACCACTTAATCTAATTCTTAACAAAGAATTAGATGCAGCCAAGTGAATATCCTGAACAAAATTAGCTTCTTTCCTGTTTGTCTTTTTATGATCTGGGCTGAAAGCTAGAACCTCATTATTAGTACCCATCCCTCTTTTAAAATCATCTATTTTGTTTTCCTTAAAGTTTCATCACAGATGATTCTATTTAGTGTTATTCTAATGCAGAATTTTAAGAAAATTTCCAAGTACACATTCTGAGTGCAGATAATATTTTTAGGAAATACTGTATTGCATTAAACTATGCAAGAGTGAATTTTTAACCTTAAAGTCTTGTCAAGATGACTTTGCTTTCAAATATGCCCTAGCTTCAGATTTAGGATCTTAAAATAATTTTAGAAATCATGTCACCCATTCCTCAATTTATAGATCAAAGAACCAAAATATGGAATCAGGTCACTCTTCCATATAGTGTAAAAACCTTGGTCAGAAATGTAGATTCCTGGGCTCTCAGGGCTCTCATTTCCACAACATGCTGACTCTCCCTGATATCTTTCCCAAGACTTAATTACTAGCATTAGTAAATTGTTTCAATTTATACAAGAAATGGGCATTTAAATAATATTTAACAAGAATTTTTCTATTGCTTTTAAATACACCTTTAAAAAAGATTTTATTTATTTGTCACAAAGAAAGAGCACAAGCAGGGGGAGCAGCAGGCAGAGGGAGAATCAGGCTCCCCACTGAGCAAGGAGTCAGATGTGGGATTTGATCCCAGACTCTTGGGATCATGACCTGAGCCAAAGGCAGCCACTTAACCAACTGAGCCACCCAGGCACCCCTATTCTTTCATTTTTAGAGGATAAACTATAATACTTAATTTTCTTTTCACACATGTTTCTTTGGTTGGCTTTTGAATATGGCTGTGAAAAAAGCTGAAAAGCAGCATGGAATCCATTGCCAACATTACTCCTTCGGTTTGAGGAAAGAGAGAATAGATTTAAAATTTAAAACTTATGTTTAAGAGATACCATCGTCACCTAAAAGGACATTGTCATTTGGGGTCAAGGAAGACAAGAGCTTTAAGGGAGTAAGGTGTGGGACACCAAGACTTGATTGGGAGAGAGAGAAATTCAGAGAGACGAAGGGGGAGGGGAGAAAGGTGGCTGCCTGAAAACTTCCTGTGCAAGAATCCTGCGGATACACAGGAACCTAGGGAACGCATTTTTGTCGGAGTAAGGCATAACCAAGGAACATGAAATAAAAGGGAAGAAAGATGTCCACACCTTAACATAAGTCCTATAAAAGAAACAAGGGCATATTTTGACCAACATTTTGTTAAAAAAAAAAAAAAAAAAAGTCAAACTGGGAAGCCTGGGTGGCTCAGTGGGTTGGGCATTACCTCCTGCCCAGGTCATGCTCTCCAAGGTCATGGGATGGAGCCCCAAGCTAGGGGCTCCCTGCTCAAGGGACTCTCCTTCTCCCTCTCTTTCTGCCCCTCCCCCTGCTCTCTCTCTCACTCTAAAATAAGTAGATATCTTAAAAAAAAAAAAAATCAAACTCTCAGAAAATATCAGTTGACCTACTCCAATGTTTCATTTCTATAGCAATAGCATAAAGCCAAGGTATAAACAGATTATTTTAATATTGCTAATTAGCAGTATGTCTTTTAAAAAGTTCATGAAATCTGTTGTCAGCTGTTCCCTAAAGATGCAGTTCTGGCACAGGTTTCCATATCTTTGCACAGGGTAGTGTTTGTTCATATGCTGTGATCAGACTACTGGGCACAAAAGGAGAAACAACTCTGAATGCTGCCAATATTTGCATAATTATAACTAGAGAGTCACTCTTTCCCCACTGGGAGAACACACAGATTGTAAATCTCTTTACAAGGTCAGGGAAAACAATGGCAAAAAGCAATTTGGTCTTTATTCTAAAATTGACCATTTATAATCTCCTGTCCTATTAATAATAGCATGGAATTTATAATTATATTAACAATCATGAAAAAATATATTTATCTACCTGGGATCAGGTTTTTATTCTATGAATTTAGCCAGACAAATTCTAAATACACGAAAAAGAATGTATGTACAAATATGCTCATTTCAGTTTTACAGTAATAAAAAAAATGGATATGACCTAAACAAAAAATTATAGCATGTTTAACTGAACTATGAGAACCAGTTAAGTGACACAAAATAGAAGAAAAAGAAACATTTCTCAGAGAGTCATACATATCCCATACTTCTCCATCAATCATTCTATCTCATGCATAAAAATCTCACATACTGCCGATGACAACTACCTGAGTTTTAGTTTTTGCATTTTATAGTCATGGTTCTCAACGTGATTGAAGACAGTCGTGATGACAGCGTGCCTATGTCCTAAAATCCCATACTTTGTTATTTTTAGTTTACTTTTTTCATCACTGAATATTGGTATATTGGGGTCAGAAATTTCTCCTTTATGTTGCCAAAATCTACTATGAAGAACAGTAAATAATCTGTATTCTCTAAGGCAAACTACTGTTCACAAGTAAAAGTACTTATTCTGAGAATCAGTTTAGTGCCTCATACGAATGCTCACTATAATAATGCTTTGCTTCTTGTTCATAGCATTTGCTGATTCGGAATATTTGGTTAAAATGACACTTCATTACATACTTCAGTGTAATAAAATCTCCGTGGGTTTCTTTTAACTTTAGTGTATAATTCTTTTCAAGTTCTTATTTCTTTTATGTAGATTTTAGGATCATACATAAAGAGCCATGGTATGTTGTAACAATAATTGTGTTTAATTCAGTGAAGATTTAATGTTACAACATTAAATGAAGTACCATCAGATATGCCCAAATATTTTGTATTTTTTCTATAGGAACCTTGCTGAAAGAAAGCAAAAACAGATGGGGAGATAGAGAGGAGAAGGGAGTTGGGGTAAATTGGAGGGGGAGGTGAACCATAAGAAACTATGGACTCTGAAAAACAATCTGAGGGTTTTGAAGGGGCGGCGGGGTGGGAGGTTGGGGTACCAGGTGGTGGGTATTATAGAGGGCATGGATTGCACTGGGTGTGGTGCAAAAATAATGAATACAGTTATGCTGAAAATAAAAAATATATTTAAAAAAACCTGTATTTACTTAGCTTTAGAAAATGAATTATAAAGATGTTAAAAAAAACAGATATGGGTAATATTTTAGTACAAAAAGAGTGGGGTGGGGCAGAGTAAGAGAGAGAAATACAAAATTCAATTGGAACAGTGAGGCAAGGTCATTAACTATAACACATGTAAAGCATACAAAGTGAAGCGCGCTAGGCACATGAAATGCTACCAAAAGAGAATTGTTATTAGTTCCTATTATTTGAAGTTTTTGACTTTTAAGATTTATTATACCAAATTTTTAGAATAAAAAGTCAAATCTATCACATTCTTTATTTTTTCTTTTTTTCTTTTTTTTTTTTTTGGTATAAAGTTGTCACTATATAATATTTGTTCAAGTAACATAATTACATATAAAACCCCAAACTAATCCAGGAATTATTCATTTTGGTCATATTTCAATATTTTAAAACTTTCTACATTTTTCTTAGCCTAGGTAATTTTTGTTACACAGCTTTGTGAACCCTTTTACAAGTCATATAAGTGACCTGAGTTTTCAGTGCCTTTATTTTTTTTTATTTTTTTTTTTTAAAGATTTTATTTATTTATTTGACAGAGAGAAATCACAAGTAGTCGGAGAGGCAGGCAGAGAGAGAGAGAGAGGGAAGCAGGCTCCCTGCTGAGCAGAGAGCCCAATGCGGGACTCGATCCCAGGACCCTGAGATCATGACCTGAGCCGAAGGCAGCGGCTTAACCCACTGAGCCACCCAGGTGCCCTCAGTGCCTTCATTTTTGAAGAAGGTAGAACTGTAAGGGGTAAAACTTTTTTTAATATGTTGATCAGCATATATTAACATAGTATTAACAGGCATTAACATGAAATTGGAATATTTAATAGATGTTCATATTTTGACAGTAAATTTCAAATTTTGAATTCATCTCATCTCTGTTATCTCAGCATTTGTTTATAAGCATTAATTTCTGTTATTAATAAGTGCCATATGTTTATGGTTACACTATATTCTCAACAATAGTAATAATAACCGTGTGTTCCTCACACATTTCTTTCCCTTAACCACAAACAGCTGTGTAGCATTGTTGTCTCTGTTCTACTTGTGAGAAATCCAAGCAATAGACAGGTTAAATAATCTGTCTACGGTTATATAGCAGGTTTCAAACCTAGCTAGTTCAAATGAGAATTTTAGCCACTCTGCTATGAATTTAGTAAGAACAGCTTAGATTTCATTTAAATGGATTTAACTTCAGTGTAGTTAAATAGCTACATAATATGGCAGTGTTACTCACAGAACAGCTTTTGGGGTTTTTTTTGTTTGTTTGTTTGTTTGTTTGTTTTGTTTTGTTTTGTTTTTAAACTCTCAACCTTTCCATGAAACTATGGGTAATAATACAGGGCTGAGAGAAATAAATCATAGTTCACTTCCCAACACAATCATCTACCAATCCATAGCTCCTGGCCCCATGATTAGCCCACCAAGAGGATGTCTTTCTATATTCTTCTCAACATAGCGATTGGATAAGTTTATTTTAGTCGAGCTTCTTGTAGGGAAAGCAATTTTTCTGGCTGAAAAATTTATTCCCCAAATTCTGTGGGAGAAAGATGTAAGAGAAAGCAAAGCAAACAGAGCAAAAAAGAGTGTAGAGTAGGGCCAGAAGATGGTACGACCATCAGAGAATGAAAGCCAGATCAGAAATACTGAACAGAAAGAAACGTCTAATGAGATTTACAATTGTCATATTTCAGGAAATGTATTTCATGTACTTTTTCTCTTCTTCACATTGTCAAAAGAGAAATCAACAGTAGTTTCCCTGCTTTTAATATGAGTGGACTTGTATCCTGATGCCTGTGGGAGGTGTTGAGTTACTTTAAGGTTAATAGAGGCAGGGATCAAGGGCACTCTGGATGACATTGATGTCTGGATTACACACTGAATCCACAGAAATTCAACCTGGGTTTATACGTAATTTTGCCTAAAGGAAATAAGGAAAAATGCTCTTAGACAGTCATTGTACATTATTTGAAAAATAAAAAAGAACTTAGCTCAATATAGGTAATAAATTTTAGAAATGACAAAAGGGCTGCTTTTGTATTGTAGATGAAACAATTGTTTATAACTCTTTAAAAAAATCTCTTAAAAAAAAAAAAAAAAGGTTTTATTTATCTGTTTGAGAGTTAGAGAGAGGAGTGCACCAGCCGGCAGAGCAGCAGAGGGAAAGGGAGAAACAGACTCATCCCTGAGCAGAGAGCCCAATGTGGAGCTCAATCCCAGGACCCTGGGATCAGGGCCTGAGCCAAAGGCAGATGCTTAACAACTGAGCCACCCAGGTGTCCCTGAAAAAATTCCATGGATATATTTTGACTTAATTCTACAGATTTTAAATGTCTAGAATTTCACTGTCACTTCACCAACTGAGCCACCCAGGCACCACTGACTGGCTTGATTTCCATAGTATTTGAATGATTCCTTCAATATCCCAAAGTTACCTTTAAAAAACACTGTGTCTTAAATATGTGTAGTTATTATACATATTATGCTAAATCATACGAATTGTTTATATATGCTCTAAACAGATTTAATTTAATAACAATGACCAAAAAGTTAACACACAGGATTTCAGATATACTCTAGGTCTTAGGGTGGAGGCCCTCAGAAGATCTTCAGAATATATCATATGAATACTGTTGTTTTTGTGCTTTATTTAATCTTTAATTTGAAATCTGTTTACAAAGATAATGGTGTCAGGAAAGAGATTTTCCTCATTCCTTTGTGTTTTGGCTTCCCATCTTCTCAGCACCATTAGGCGATGGCGTTATCATCTTTTTTCTCATGCCTGTTCCACTTCCTCTCACAGGATGATTCCTGCCCGTATTTCTAATGCTTAGTCCATCCTCATCATAGTGAAAAATCCCTTAAACAAATATCCCCTTTCCAGATACATCTCTCTCCCACCTCCCCATATCCCTAAACAAAAAAAAAAAACACTTAGGGGATGTCTGAACTGACATAGCTTTATCAGACACACCCCTTCCACTTTTTAGAAAGGCTTCCAGACACTAACAACTAGTCATCTCATTTTGCTAAATTGCATGAAATAGACATTTTTTTTTCTTCTCATTCTTCTTCCTGTTCCTTCTGGTGGCCTTTGACCATCTAAACTATCTACTTTTCCTGCAAAGTATTTCTCCTTGGCCCAATATTTCTGTTTTCCTCTAGCTCTCAGAGAGTTCCTTCCTGACCTTTGTTCTTCTTTCAAGCAGGGATTAAATGCTGAGAATTCTGCCAGCTAATCTTTAGGCTGTTCTCTTTTGTCAGGGACTGTCTCCTTAGACAACCTCATCATCCTCAGAAATTGACTCCATTTAAACCTCCTGCCCAGCTGTGAGTTCAAGCTCCCTGCTCAGTGGGGAATCTGCTGGAAGACTCTCTCCCTCTGCCTCTCCCCCACTCTCTCTTTCCTTAAAATAAATAAATCTTTAAAAAATTAATAAATAAACCTCCTGCCCGGGTGTCTTCTGACTTATCCTTCAATTACAAATTACACGTTACCCATCTCTACTCAGATGCCGTATAGGAATCTCAAAATCAGCATCTCAAGGACTGATCCCCTGCCAGACTTCCCAAATCTGGTATTCCTTTACATCTTTGTTCCCCTTTTACATTTCTTACTCAGAAAATGAAACCAATACAAATGTGACCATACAGGTTACATACTTGGGACTAATTCTGAAGGCCTCCTTCTGTTACCACTCATGTTTAGCCTATATGCAAGTCAGTTTTAGTTTTGTTTTGTTTTTGTTGTGTGTGTGTGTGTAATATTATTGACTTTCTATAACTTTCTTACTGTTCCTGTCTGTGGGTAGCATCAAACATTTTTTTAATCTATTTTTTTATCTGCAAAAGTCACCTAATTTGTCCTTTCTTAAATTGATGCCTTCTTGCCTTCACTATGTTCTGCAAACATCACCAAGTGTGGTATTTTCAAACACAAGTTTAGCCATACAAACTACCTGAAACTCTTTAATGACAGATAAAAATCAATGCATATATTATATATTTGCATGGATATTACACATAACATTTTATTAAAGTTACAAGAAATTAGTGGTTTTCTGTAGCTCTTCGAGGCAAACATCAAAATGTTTAGTATGACATACAAGACCTTGCATATGCTATTGCCTGACTCCCTACATCAACTTGGACTTTAGCTAGTCATCCCGCCCGTGCACTGGGCAAATCATGCCCTCTTCTCTTCACTCCTCTACCAGGAAGCTCGCACTCATGACCCTTCTACAGAGAATGTACAAGAAAAAATTCAGAATTAAATAATAAGCACATTCTCTGCTTTCTATAGCACTTCAAGGAGGACTTTGTGTCTCTCTAAAGAAAAGAATCACAGATCTTGGCATTTTACTTAGGGCCAAATTCCCTTTAGTAGGATTTTAGCTGTGTTAACTCTGATTTCCTTTTGTGAATTATCAATGAATGATCACCCTCCATTTTCTTCTTCCATTTCTGTATTCGTGTGTGTGTGTGTGTGAGAGAGAGAGAGAGAGACAGAGAGAGAGAGAGAGACTTGGAAGTATATATTGATAGGAAGACGCACTGGAAACTTATTCTAAGTAGTCAGCTGCCCTGGGCAGCTTAGGGATTAATGTGAGAGTTTTGGCAACAGTTTTCACCACCGACAGTTAGGAATAAGCACCTAACAGTGATGTGTTGTAGCCCCACTGGGTTCTTTCCATCCACTTTCTGAAACTTGAAGCTGTGTGGGTTCAGAATGATCTGATCTGCATTACCGTGATCTCAGCTCTAAAGATCTGATACTTTATAATCAGGTGACCATGAACAATTATGTTCTGAGTTGTCTAGAATGAACAGACTTTTATCAACACCTCTAACTTGATGATTAAAAGCTCCCTAGAAATGTAAGAAACTATTTACCTATTTGTTCTGAAGATCTGAAGTATAGTCCAAAGACAGTATGTCCCAGGCTTGATGTAAATATTGACAATAAACACTGTCAGGAATCTACTTCATTTGCTTTTACTTCTTTTCCCATTCAATGTACCTTCACATATGAATGTATCCGGAAATTAGGAAGAAATTCACTTAATATCAAAATGATTATTTCTTCCTGTGTATTATAAGAAAAGAGAATATTTAGACTATATTAAGAAAAAATATTCTAATTTCTCAAATCAGACAGGGGTTTTAAACATCCATAAAAATTCAGCAAATATGGAAACTCACTACTTTGTCATTTTTTTCACAAAAATGTAACATTCTCCCCTTTTGCCCCCATTTGAATTCTGCTATTTAGTCTAATTAATTTTATTACCAGCTTTTACTTTTTAATATAGAACAAGCGAACTTTTGTATAGTCTTTTGAACTTTAGTTTTATATTTTCTGTCCCTCTCTGTCGTCTGTGCTGATCTCCCCTCCTCTCTTCTTCAATCCCTCCCTCTCCCCCCCCTTACACACACACACACACACACACACACACACACACACACCCCGAGTTTGATTCTGTATTCAGATTTTTCAGGTACTTCATCTTTTTCAATCACGCCAGCATTTACAGTTTAACTTGAGGCCCCAGGGTTCATGACTGGGCTAGGTCTTCACATGTGTTACCACAATCCTTGCTCTTTTGCTCTGGCTGATGAAAATAAAATTGCATTTTCCCTTTTGGCCATTGTTCATTAAGAATACATTGTCAAACACAGCATACCCATATGTTTTCTCCTTAAACTGATCTGTAGATTGGTCCAAATACAATTATTTATGTAGCCTGTAAGAGGAAGCTACAACTTAGGAACTAGTATTAGACAAACTTGCTCATTCAAAACTGAAGGAAACAGTAATAGTTTTAAAAGGTTTACTGGAGACACTTACTTAAGGACAAACTTAGACAGGGAGAAGCCTGCTGAGAAAAGGGGAGGTCTTAGAGATCCAGCATAGGTGCATTTGGGGCAGAGTCAGCTAGTGGCCCACCCAGTAAATACTCGACCCTTCTTCCTTCCTAAGGAAGTTTAGGGATGACAATGCATGCAATGAAAAAATACACTTTCTGGTCTTTTCTGCACATAAAAATGGCCATGTGGCTCAGGTTTGACCAGTGAAATGTAAACATCTTGCTGATTCCAAGCAAAGGTTTTCTAAAAGGCACAGGCTCATTCTGCATGAACATTTGCCTTTTTTCTTTCCCTTATTACCTGCAGATTGAATGCAAAGGAAGAGTTGATATGGTAGAATTAATTATAAAGGTAAAAACTTGGCAGACTTCCCCAGTCTTCATTTCAACATGCAGCCCAGAACCCAAACTGGGTCACCATGTCTTTCCAGATTATTATTCTTTCTCCTCTTCCTCACTGTCCTCCTCCTCCTCCTTTATTTCTTAACAGCTTTATTGAGATATAATTGATACACACACACACACACACACACACAAAACTGTACATATTTAAGATATACAAATGGATGAGTTTGGACATATGCAAACACATATGCCATCAGCACAATCATAATAAATATATGAACACCTCCCAAAGTTTCCTTGTGTCTCCCTGTTTTTAATTTCTTGATTTCTTGGGTTTTTCTTGCATGGTAAGAACACCAAAGATGAGATTTACCCTTTTAACAAATTTTAAAGGGCACAATACCATATTGTTAACTGCAAATACCAAGTTGTACAGTACGTTTCTAGAACTTCTTCAAGTAGCATAACAGAAATTCTATATATGTCCATTGAATGGAAACTATTTCCCCCAACCCCCTGGCAAACACTTCTGTATTCTCTGCTTCTATGAGTTTGACTATTTTATATATCTCATGTAAGTGGAATCATGCTGTATTTATTGTTCTGTGACTGGCTTATTCCATTTAGCATAGTAAGTGTCCACAAGGATATGGACAAATTGAAACCTTTGTGCCCTGTTGATGGAATGTGAAAGGGTGCAACAGCTATGAAAAAGAGTGGAGGTTCCTAAAATAATATTAAAATAGAACTACCATGTAATCCAACAATTCCACTTATAGGTAGATAACCAAAGGAATTTGAAGATAGATGGATTGATGGATGGATGGATGGATGGGCAGACAGACAGACAGACAGACAGATGATACATAGATCGATCTAGAGAGACATGACCTTGTAGATATACATACACTCCCATGTTCCTTGCAGCATTACTCATAGTAACCAAGATATGGAAACAATCCAAGTATCCATAAACTGATGAATGAAGGAAAAATAGTATTGTGCAATGGACTACTTAGCTTTTAAAAATGGCATTTTGCCATTTGTGACAACATGATGAACATAATTTCATGTTGTTCATGAAATAAGATTTCTTCTTATATGAGCAAAATACATAGTCTATTATGTGAATCATTTTATTTGGGTCTTCTGTTAGGAACAGCTAAGTCTATTTCTAACATACAGTAATTTTATAATGGTGCAGAAAGAGGTCAGGATTATGAAGTGTAGGAGATTGTACATTACATATTTGGTTATATCACCTCTCCAATTCTTCCATGCATTGATTTTCACTATTGATTAAGCCATTTTTCTTGGTCTTTTAACGTGACCATCAGCCATAATGTTTGTGACAGGAGTTAAACAAGGGTAAAATGCAGGACAAAGTTCCAAACATAAGTAAGTAAATAAATAGTGGTGTGGGGCACTATAAGCAAAACCCTGCAGTGCTCTTCAGATGCCTCATAATTAGAGCAGGATATAGACTCAGCAGCTCTTTCAAGGCTCCTTTCTAGAATAAGATTTTATGATTACTGAAATAATAATTTTCATAGCATTGAGAATACAGAAGAATTCTAAAAAAAAATGCCTCACTATTCCTTCACCTAGACACAACCACTGCTCTGCTTTGGGGTTATAAATCCTTTTTAATATCTATATACATATATATAGATATATATATATACATATATACATATATCTATATCGCTATATATAGTGATATACATTTTTTTAAGATTTTATTTATTTATTTGACAGACAGAGATAGGCAGAGAGGCAGGCAGAGAGGGAGAGGGAGAAGCAGGCTCTCTGCTGTGCAGAGAGCCCGATGCAGGGCTGGATCCCAGGACCCTGGGATCATGACCTGAGCCGAAGGCAGAGGTTTTAACCCACTGAGCCACCCAGGTGCCCCTGGCATTTTTAAATACCAATGATATGTAATGGCTGAAAATATTTCATCATATTGATATATTCTACACAGGGTTATTAAGCTATCTTATTTTCAGAAATTGTGGTGTTTTACAGGTATTTCCTAGGATAAATATTACTACAACATAGTTCATAAATCTTTCCTTGATATGAATTCCAACTACACTACATATCTTTTCAAGTTTTGATATATTTTAAAAGTAACCTGTAGACTTTTTATTTTAATTTCCACTTACCTTAGTAATGTAGGCATTTATTTCTTTTCATTTCTCATTATAATACTCTAAATATTCAGAATTAAAATGGTTAATGTTTTAAATCAAGTGGAATCTACTTCATGTTGCAGTAGGTCTATAACATTTTTTCTCTTAAAATTCTTCCTCCAGCTACCTTCCACTGGAGGAAGGTCCTCTGATACTCTTGTGCACATTAGTAAGTTAATCTATTTCTCTTTTAGTTAAGATTATTACTGTAATTAAAATATTTTTTAAGTGCAATAATAGAAATTCACTTTTTTCTCACCAATTTCTTAATATCTGGTTTTCAAGCCTGTTCTAGACATGAAATATACTGGAAGCAAGAGGGCAAATTGAATAGAGCAGAGTTCTTCAGCCTCAGCTCTGTTGGCATTTAGGATCAGATTATTTGTCATGAGAACTGTCCTTTGTATTGTAGGATATTCGTCAGAATCCCTACCCTCTACAGATTAGATGCAATTAAAAAAAATGCCTCTGGAGATTGCCACATGTCCCCTAGGGAGCAAAATCTCCCCAGGTTGAGAAGCACTGAATAGTCAGAAATAGTGCTTACCGTTCTTATATTTCACCAGCTAAAATTCAGCTGGGAGGCAACATTCTCAGACTGCAAAGAAAGGCTAGCTAATTGTGAGTCAAGAAAGCAGAGGAAATGTGTTTGGTCAGTAACAATAAGTCTCTGTGACTGCTACACAATGCCTTCACTTTCCTCTTTAATTTTTCTTTTTGGGATACACTTTTAAAAAAAAAAATCCTATTTTCTGATCTGTGTCTATTTTGCCATAGTCACTGTCTCTACCCAGCCTATAGGTTTCATCGAGGAAGCTTCCTGTATCCTACACCTTCACTGAAACAATATATATATATATATATATATGTATATGGAAGAGCCTCCCCTTCTTTTGGCAACAAACAAAGCTAGACAATTGGTTACTGCCTATTTCTAAGCATGTTTCACCATCTGTGATAGTGTACATGTTATCATAACCAGAGACTGTCTTTAGGCAATAAAGATAGCTCAATCTTCTCAAGCACATATTGCAAGGCAGACATATTTGACTGAAAGTGATTGGATCGATGTCCAGTTTAAGTCTGTGGGGTCTGAATTTTGCCATATTCCGTGGCTGCTTACTAAAACACAATTTTAATCATATGAATAAAGACTGAATGTATCTCTGTAGTTCTCAAACTATGCCAAAATGTTGCATTATATTCCATACTTTTTTTTTTTAAGATTTTGTTTATATTATTTGACAGAGAAAGATATGGCAAGAGATGGAATAGAAGCAGAGGGAGTGGGAGAGAGAGAAGCAGGCCTCACGCTGAGCAGAGGCCCAATCCGGGGCTTGATCCCAGGAGCCTGAGATCATAACCTGAGCCAAAGGCAGATGCTTAACGACTGAACTACACAGGCACCCCACATTCCATACCTAATGCCATTTCGGAGCACTGCCTACACCTACTCCCATCCCAAATTTCTTTCCAAAACAGCTACAGTTTTCATGATTTTTGATTCTGGACATAGTTTCACTTTCCTTCTAATATAATCTTCATTATAAGCCAGTTTTTCATATTTCGTAAATTCTTTATACAAGAAGCCAGTTGTCAATACTCCAGCTCGCACCGTGCTACCTCCAGCTCTTCTGCAATCATAATCGTATTTAGAGTGTAAATAATGCCACATGTAATTTGGTTTTATACCATCAACTGGATAATTCCTTCTTAAGGATATTTCATATGTTTTCACTAAAAAACAAACTTGATCATTTCTTTTTAAACAAAAACAATTACATTGTTTCCACACACCTATCTTAATTTTAAGTACAATAACAACTTTTGGCAAAACAAAGGTTCTTCCTGAAATACTTAATGAATATAAAGTACTTGCACTTCATTTTTACCTTATTTGTTTTTTTTTTAAAGACTACAGTCTTAAAAAGGTAGCCCTTGGTAAATACGCATCCTGAACAATTACTTGCTTGATTAATATTAACTTTGAAAATTTTCTATTTCTTCACTGAGTAATGGTAAATTTCATATCCAGGAGCAATTTTAACACAGATTTCTATGTTAATGTACTTTTGATACAATGGATTTTACTACAAATAATAGATCTTGCAGAGTTTTTGCTAGGGAGCTTACTTCTAACTATAAGGAAAAATGAGATGTGTAGCTTATCTGGATATCTAATTTACCAAAGTTCACTGAATGCCCCAAACCATAGATAATTAAGTATACTTATTGATGGTACCTTTAGAGATTATTTATGTAGGTGAATATGAACTCCGTATCCAGAGTTCTTTCTTCACCTCTCCATCAATGAACTTGACCACCTACTATAAGGGTCCTTTTAAAGATTAATGTTATTAAGGAAAAAGAGTTATCCCTTATTCACACTCTGAAACTGGTATCCAAATTGGATGAAGAAGTCAAACTCTCTCTCTTTGCAGATGACATGATTCTTTATATGGAAAACTCAAAAGACTCCACCCCCAAACTACTAGAACTTATACAACAATTCAGCAACGTGGTAGGATACAAAGTCAATGTACAGAAATCAGTGGCTTTCTTATACACTAATAATGAAAATACAGAAAGGGAAATTAGAGAATCGATTCCATTTACTATAGCACTAAGAACCATAAGACACCTGGGAATAAACCTAACCAAAGAGGTGAAGGATCTGTACTCAAGGAACTACAGAACACTCATGAAAGAAATTGAAGAAGACACAAAAAGATGGAAGACCATTCCATGCTCTTGGATCGGAAGAATAAAGATTGTTAAAATGTCTATACTGCCTAGAGCAATCTATACTTTTAATGCCATTCCGATCAAAATTCCACCGATATTCTTCAAAGATCTGGAACAAATAATCCAAAAATATGTATGGAACCAGAAGAGACCCCGAATCGCTAAGGAAATGTTGAAAAACAAAAATAAAACAGGAGTCATCATGCTACCTGATTTCAAGCTTTACTACAAAGCTGTGATCACCACGACAGCATGGTACTGGCATAAAAACAGACACATAGACCAGTGGAACAGAATAGAGATCCCAGATATGGACGCTCAACTCTATGGTCAAATAATCTTCAACAAAACAGGAAAAAATATACAGTGGAAAAAAGACAGTCTCTTCAATAAATGGTGCTGGGAAAACTGGACAGCTCTAAGTAGAAGAATGAAACTCCACCATTCTCTTACACCGTACACAAAGATAAACTCAAAATGGATAAAAGACCTCAACATGAGACAGGAATCCATCAGAATTCTAGAGGAGAACATAGGCAGTAATCTCTTCGATATCAGCCCACGGCAACTTCTTTCAAGATATGTCTCCAAAGGCAAAGGAAATAAAAGCGAAAATAAACTTTTGGGACTTCATCAAAATCAAAAGCTTCTGCACAGCAAAGGAAACAGTCAACAAAACAAAGAGGCAACCCACGGAATGGGAGAAGATATTTGCAAATGACAATACAGACAAAAGGCTGATATCCAGGATCTATAATGAACTCCTCAAACTCAACACACACGGAACAGGCAAACATATCAAAAAATGGGCAGAAGATATGAACAGACACTTAGTCCAATCAAGACATACAAATGGCTATCAGACACATGAAAAAATGTACATCATCACTAGCCCTCAGGGAGATTCAAATTAAAACCACATTGAGATATCACCTTACACCAGTTAGAATGGCCAAAATTAACAAAACAGGAAACAACATGTGTTGGAGAGGATGTGGAGAAAGGGGAACCCTCTTACACTGTTGGTGGGAATGCAAGTTGGTGCAGCCACTTTGGAGAACAGTGTGGAGATTTCTCAAGAAATTAAAAATAGAACTTCCCTATGACCCTACCATTGCACTCCTGGGTATTTACCCCAAAGATACAGATGTCGTGAAAAGAAGGGCCATCTGTACCCCAATGTTTATAGCAGCAATGGCCACGGTCGCCAAACTGTGGAAAGAACCAAGATGTCCTTCAACAGATGGATGGATAAGGAAGATGTGGTCCATATACACTATGGAGTATTATGCCTCAATCAGAAAGGATGAATACCCAACTTTTGTAGCAACACGAACCGGAACAATCAGAATTTCACTCAGATTATGCTGAGTGAAATAAGTCAAGCAGAGAGAGTCAACTATCATATGGTTTCACTTATTTGTGGAGCATAACAAATATCATGGAGGACAAGGGGTGTTAGAGAGGAGAAAGGAGTTGGGGTAAATTGGAAGGGGAAGTGAATCATGAGAGACTATGGACTCTGAAAAACAATCTGGGGGGTTTGAAGTGGCGGGGGGTGGGAGGTTGGGGTACCAGGTGGTGGGTATTATAGAGGGCACAGATTGCACTGAGCACTGGGTGTGGTAAAAAAATAATGAATGCTGTTTTTCTGAAAATAAATTAATTAATTTTATTTTTTAAAAAAAGATAAATTATTTTATGGATACTTCAAAAAAATGAACTTGAGTAAGCAAGTTCATATAAAGTAAAGAAAAATGTAAGATCCTTTAGATCAGAATTTCCTTATTCGATAATGTCGGGCCTGTAAGACCACGTCTATGTAGCAAAAAATTGTTTTGACGAGTTTTCTCCTTGAAGAGGCACTAGCAAAATAGAACATTTTTGTGTGGTTCCATGAACATGGAGCCATATATACCTGTAGACTATTAAAAGCTCATTTCCTTGTAATCAAATAATGATAAAAGTCAAGCAAGCAAGTTGATATGCTTTGGGGACATTGAGACTATATTATTATAATTTTACTAAATTTTACATTTTACTGCTTTATTATGAAAGCAGGATTTTCGGATTCATTAAAAGACACAGAAGGCACCAAAGCAGTATAAGATAATGTAACCATTGAATAAAATATATTTAGAAATAGCACTATTTTTATAATTTATATTTTATACCAACTCCGAAATTGGTAATTATTTCCCCCAAATTCAAAGACTCATAAATGTGCTCCCAGCACTGTTGGTTTTGTTGTTGAAACACAAGGTGTGCAATTTGTATAATATGGGATAAAAAAGTTAATGTGGAACAATGAGTTAATCTTATAGAAGCAAAACCCCTCAGAAAATTAAAGTACTATAAGCAATATGTTTACCATTGTCAGGAATTATCAGATAAGAACAATGAAGATCCTTTCATGAATGCTCACATTATGATACAACGTTTTGTCAAAGAATGTATAACTAAATTTCCATTGATCTGTAGGTCTATGTGATGGCCTATATCCCCCCACTCCCAGATTTAAGGGTCTGGGCCACCCCCATTGGCTTATCACTGTATCCCCAACACCCTCACAGGGCTGTTCATAGACTTGACACTCAGATAATGCTTAGTAACTAAAAAATAATCCTACTCAAGGTTGATGCCAACCAGATAAAAAACATTTTGAGGGGCACCTGGGTGGCTCAGTGGGTTGAGCCTCTGCCTTCGGCTCAGGTCGTGGTCTCAGGGTCCTGGGATTGAGCCCCGCATTGGGCTATCTGCTCAGCGGGGAGCCTGATTCCCCCTTTCTCACTGCCTGCCTCTCTACCTACTGTGATCTCTTGCTTTCTCTCTCTCTGTCAAATAAATAAATAAAATCTTAAAAAAAAAAAACACAACACTTTGAACACCAACATTTTGACAAGTGATGGGATTCTAACATATTGTCAAGCACCCTGCCAAGTACTAAAAATATAAAGAAATAATACAAACTGTCCTCAAATTTAGACCTTGTTCTAGAGTCTAGAAGGTAAGTAACCTGCATAAACATCCACAGTGTTGTTAAGTTCTGTAATAGCTAAGTGCATATCATATAGGCATCCTGTTGGATTCAGTACTTTTTGGGGAGTCAGAAAAACTTTCAAAAACTTGTACTTTTATTTAGGTGTATATTTTACTTCTTTTTAACTATAAATAACAATAATCATTCTGTCATTGAAAGACTAGACTCATCCATAATATGTGCATCTACACAATCTATCTGATATCTTGATATAGATTAGAGATTAGATAATCAGCTTTCTTCCATCTTAATAATGTTGAGGTATCTCAGTATCCTGATTAAAAATAGAGGGACGCCTGGGTAGCTCAGTTGGTTAAGCAGCTGCCTTCAACTCAGTTCATGATCCCAGGGTCCTGGGATCGAGTCCCACATAGGACTCCTTGCTCAGCAGGGAGCCTGCTTCTCCCTCTGCCTCTGCCTGCCATTCTCTCTGCCTGTGCTTGCTCTCTCCCCCTCTCTCCCTCTGATAAATAAAATCTTAAAAAATAATAAAAATAAAAATAACACTGACCAAATAAAGTACCCAAATGGCATCTGAGTTGAATGTTGATGACTGATGCAAACTTAAATAAGATTGGGTGACAGATGTGTATTGATTTATAGATTGGCTTTATTGATGCCCCTAGGTCCCCTAACCACAGATTCCTGAGCCAAATGTTCAGAACCTCGTCTCAGCCTAGGCTAATCAGAAACTGTGGAAGCTTTGACAGAGCCACAGAGCCTCCAAGAAGAGAGAGAGTAATACAAAGAGATCCCCAACAGCACCTGCTGATGTCGTATCTGAAACAATCCCCCCCAAAGGTGGCCCAGAAGATTCTCCCTTCACCCCTGCATACACCTCTGCACGACTGTTAACTTCAGTTAGCCACACTCACTGGGTATCTAGTCTTTAATCCTGAACCAATCTTAATGGATACAGTTGGTTTAGAAAATCCTCAACAAAACAACACTTATTGTACCAAAAAAACAATACCAAAACCAATAGACCTCAACTCTTCAACGTGCATACAAGCAACTTCTATGCACAGACATTTTCTTAGGACTGTTTAAAGATTTTTTAAAGATTAAAACATATTAAGCATCTGCACTCCCCAATGTTATAGATCACATGAAGCAATGATCCATAAAGAATGAAACTGACGCACGATGAGAACATTACTTCTATCCTCTGAAGTCACTCAAAATATCCCATTTTAGGTATGTTGAAAGAAAGCTCTAAAATTAAACCAGAAAATGTACTTTGCAGTCACCTTAAAAACCTTTGCTTCTATTGCTTAGTAATAAAAGGAGGTAATCCAGAAGTAAAAACCAAACATATTTTTTCTAACATTTGAACTTGTTTAGAATTAGATACTTTCAAATGGAGAAGGAAAGAACAATAAAAGTACATAGTTTCAGTAGTTAGGAATTCCAAATGTTAAGAGCTAATTCTTTTAGTCCTACCATGGGAAGGTTCTCTCTACCTCTTTTCTGATTATTAATCACTTTAAGTACATGTAAGGCATGAGTTTTAGAGATCTGTATTCTTAGATGTAACTACATTAAATGAATCCATTATTTTATATTACACAGACATTTTCCATTAAATTAAGGAATAGATACATCTCTGTTAAACTTCCAAGTTTATGGAAGTATATTTGAGGTTATCCATAGGGCAGTCAGACAAGGCATATTCACAGTAATAGCCAGTTCTGTGTTACAATGAAAATCCCTAACTACAGTGTCTTAAAATATATGCCTCCAGGCATACTAAAAGCATATGACAATAATTCATTTCCTAAATGAATGCAATGATGTCATCATTCCTTTAACCAAAAACTGCTAGGTATAATCTTAGGAAACCAGAATAGATTTATTGGTAAATAAAATTGAAAAATTGGTGAATTGGAATTATTATGCACATGCATTCATACCAGAATGAAATCTTGCATTTATGAAAAAGGAATTAGGACTTCTGCATACAATAAAAACATCTGCTTCTTTTCTTCTTCTACAAGAAATTGCATTTTAAGAATTTAATATTATATTATCTCACCATGTACAGTTTTAACAGCATAAAAAAGTTAAACCTTGGATTTGTCTTTTCCAATATTCTCTAGTAAAAAAGATGTGTGACTGAGGTATCAGTCTGCATGGAGATTATCTACCACACTAAATTCTCCTAATATAGTGGCTCCTATTGTTGGCTTTTTCTGATCATACTGATGGTATTATTTGGGGCATAGGGCAGATCTCTTGGGCAAGTTATTTGAAATAAAAAAAATCATCCATAGAAAATACCATTTAATTCAAATTTTAGTCTAATTGATAATTATAATGACATAAAATCAGGGAGGCATATAAGTATCATCACTTGTCCCTCTAGTACCTAATTATTCCAGATGGTAGTACATTTTCTAGATGCTACTATCTGGAAGACATTACAGAATGATGTTAATATAGGTAAAATTAGGAAGACCCATCCACTTCACATATAAAAATTAAAATAAGAACTATTTCTGTTAAATAAACTGTTTGCATGTAAAACAAGAACGATGTGTGTGAGTGTGTATGTGTGAATTTGCCATACAGTGTTTAAATACAACACCAGACCCCATGACTGCCTGGATTGTGCGCATTTACCTTCTCATTTACTCCAGCTGAGGTTTACTGAACAGTGAATTGGAAGGCAAGCCCCTACAGGAGTAGACAGTAAGCCCGGAATAGCATTGTTCTATAAGGTCTATCCTAGAAGCAGGTAAGAAATATCCAACCAACAGGGAGTGGAGATTGTTTAGAGTGTAGATTCTGGACTTGGACAGACCTGAATGTGCCTACCTTACTAACCATATGATCTGGGCACACAATTTAATATTTCCCTATTTCCTTCTCTTAAACGGGAAGACAGTAACATGTATTATCTCACATAGTTTTGATAATATAATGAGTGAAATACATGAACAGTGCTTAGCAGGCCAACTCAATGAGTGCTAAAGAAACATTCTTACTGTTATTATTATAATCATTATTCATATTTTTTTAAAGATTTTATTTATTTGACAGAGAGAGATCACAAGTAGGCAGAGAAACAAGCCGAGGGTGGGGGTAGGAAGCACGCTCCCTGTCTAGCAGAGAGCCCGATGCGGGACTCGGTCCCAGGACCCTGAGACCACGACCTGAGCGGAAGGCAGAGGCTTAACCCACTAAGCCATCCAGGCAACCCCATTATTCATCATTTTTAAAATATTATTCATATTATAATTCACTGTCGTCTCTTTTGATTTAGAAAAATAACACTTGTGAGTTTAAGTATCATTATTCTATGTAAAAAAGGAAACAAAACAACAAGAACACAACTAGCACTCTGATGGCTTGCCTACAGATACGAAGATGGAAAATGGCAGGATCTAGGATGAAATCCAGTTGTTTCACTCTATGCTTACCATTCTTTCAACAACCATAACATGACCATGTGACAGCTGTGGACTCCTTGACAGACAGTTTTTAAGACATGTGGGATAGGACACTGGCTGACTCAGCCATTCCTCCAGAACATGCTTTGAACAGCCACTGAGAGCCTTTTGGAGTTAGATAGGACATATCTCTCACTCTCCATCTACATTCTTTTCTTTTCTTTTTTTTTTTTTTTTTAAGATTTTATTTATTTATTTGAGAAAGCGAGCACAAGCAGTGGGGAGGAAAAGAGGGAGAAACAGGCTCTCCACTGAGCAGGGAGCCTGATGAGAGACTCCATCCCAGAACACTGGGATCATGACATGAGCCATGGGCAGACGCTTGAAGGACTGAGCCACCCAGGCACCCTTCATCTGCATTCTTAATCAAGTCTCATCTCTTTCTCATTCTTTCTGGAATGCACCCTTCTCTGACCCTTACCCTCTGTACTCTTAAATTTCAGATTAAGATCACATCATGATATAGTGATTATACACCAAATGTATAACTTCTCTGATCCATAGTATTTTAACAGTCCTCTATGGGAAGTATGACTCCTTTATATCCATTGCATTTTAAAAATGTAAATTTAAAATTTTGAGGTTGAAATTATTATTCATGTGCAAATATATGCTTATGGGCTGTGCAGTCAAGTACAAGGTGTCTGAGAAATCCACTAATTGTAATTAATTACTGCATGATTAAACCACTTGAATTATTTCTAAATAGACAACCTCTAAAATTACACTGTAATACAGGAGTGTTATGAAATTATACATTTTTGTACTACTCTGTGTTACAACAACAGTAACTTAAGCAAAGTGATTAAAAATTTAGAAATCTACTTATGTTAAAAACTATATATATATATGTATATATATATATATATATATATATACACTCTATATATAAATGTCTAGATATTTCCTTCTTATTACTGAATGGCATAGTTTAACAATGAGCATGAAGCAGGAAAGTTCATTTTTAATTGTGTATTATCTCCTAACCCAAGAAAAAATTTCATATTGTAAAAGCATTTTGATAAGTTGCACACCTGGCTCATATTTTCTCAAGTAATTAGTGGGAATCATCGCATGCTGGGTGAAACAGGGCTGCAAAATCGTGTTCTGTCATATCATCTTAGTTTAATGAATTTAGGGAGTCATTGTTGAGGGATTATGTATATTTAAGTATCAAAGGGGCCATTCATGGGTGTTTTAAAGCTAAAGACTGACTTCAGCTTTTTAATTTATCTGCATAATTCTGTACACTCCTCCTTCCAAAGATACCTATAACTAAAGGCGTACAGTATGTTTTCCAAAAATGTTGTTAAATCTAAGTTTTTTTTTAAAGATGTTATTTATTTATTTGACAGAGAGAGATGACAAGCAGGCAGAGAGGCAGGCAGAGAGGGAGGAGGAAGCAGGCAATTGTTTCAGATTTTGAGATACATGATAATTCTTATGCTAGGTTTCTAATCTGATTTGTAAATAGAATTAGAAGGAGGTTTTTTTTTTCACTCATTTTATCAGTTTTGTACAGATGAATCTTATTTATTATAGAATGGGAACAGAGCTTACTTTGGACAGTTTTCTTTTATCTTGGTTTCTATATCTGATGGCATGACATGAAATCCATCAAACAGTAAAAGAAAAGAAAAAAAAATCTCCAAACATACATTCATGAACACATAAATCAAAGTACAAACTCTATGTTAAGAAAATATGAATCTCTTTACCCAGTAATGGAATCACCTTGAACTCCTTAAATCAATAGTTCACTGAACCTGAAGAACAATTTTCATGCACTGGCACATACATAATCTGGTTTATGCCTTGTGCTAGAACTTGTTCAATATGAGAACGGGGTTCAGCTTTTAAAAATAAAAATGCCTTCACGCCTTCAGCACAAGACACTTCCGAATACCAAAACTTCACACTATTCCTGTTAATACATCAGTATTCATAGGCACTGCATAGATAGTTAATTATTTTGGAAGAAATGGAGAGTTTGGTAAAACTTAAATAACATTGTAGATAAAATTCATTGCACTTACAGTTAAGTGTCTCATTAATATATGTACGCTTATACAATTCACACTAAAAGGTGGATGCAACATACACTAGAAAAATTCCTAGTTTGGTACCCTGTACCCAATAGAGGTTCTATTCAAAATTTTATTTTATTTTAAGATTTTGTTTATTCATTTATTTATTTGCCAGAGATAGAGTGAGAGAGAGAGAGAGCGCACAAGCAGGGGGAGCAGCAGGCAGAGGCAGAAGCAGGTCCCCACTGCGCAAGGAGCCAAATGTGGGACTTGATCCCAGGACCCCAGGATCATGACCTGAGCTGAAGGCAGCCGCTTAACCAACTGAGCCATCCAGGTGTCTCTAATCAAAGTTTTAAATGGAGATTTGTAGCATTCCTGGAACACAGATGATTATAAAACCTCATAGGAACCAGTTATATTTCTGAACAATTTATAAGCCTAAATTGATAGGAATATTCTAATGCCTGTTTAAGGTAAATTCTCTCAATAAGAATTTCTCCTACAAAAGTCTAATTTTTCTACACTCTTCTACATTTTCCTACACTTTTTCTATAATTTTACTGAAATATGAATTTGGATCCAAAAAGTGGGTCGATGAACATAGTTAGTTCAAGAGTGAATTTTCCCAGAGTTCTCTTAGTATTTTAATAGCTTCTGTTCCTCAGAAAAAAAACTATTGCTGATGTGTCATACTAGATGCTAACTAGTAAATGAACAATTCTGCTATCAACTAAAGAAGAAAAATTCACTGCTATGCCTAGTAGCATCCAGTAAGATGATCTATAAACATGAAATTTTTCCATAAAAATACAACTGAGAAACTCACATCAGCTTCTCTTTTCCTACAGTTTTCAAACTGTAATGAATTTTTTATTATCTTTCATTTAATTCCATGTAGGTTTATTCTTGCTGATAACATGATCTATTGTTCTCTGAGCCATGGTGAGATTGCCATTTCTTAAACAGACAGCACTTATTGGAAATTAAACCTCTACTAATGTATTATAATTATTACTTGAGGGTAATTTGCTGCTCCGGCAGGGAGTCGCAGCCAATGTGAAGGTAACGTTTCTTCCAGGGAGCTGTTAATATTTCTTCTACACTGAAATCCCACATAATGGATCTTGCCTAAGGCTGATTAATGATTTTAGAGCTGGAACAGTGATTTGTAGCTAAATCAGTCCTCACTGGAGGAGATTCAGGGTTATTTCAGTCAATACTGTTAAATAAGTGTGAACAGTAACTCCGGTTAACACACATGTAATCTAGAAGGTAAGAAAGAGAGAGGCAATAAAAGGAAGAGAATAATGGTCATCCTGCTGTCCGTGCATTTCATTTACACTTATAACAGACACAGGGAAGAAACACACTGCAGTATCATCAAACCCGTGGAATTACTTCACTGCAACACATTTTTCTGCATTGAAAAAGCAATTTCCCAAACAAGTAAAAGCAAATTGAGCTAAGTGCCTAAAATAAATCAACATCTTCCCCTCCCTTCTTTAGTTTCTATCACCTTCCCTGCTCAAGAAGAAATTGGACAAACAACTCGGAATGAAACTTGTGCAAGACAGATTCAAAGTAGGGGAAAAGGTTCATTTAGGATAATACCCTAGAAGCAGGCAGAGTTCCAACATTCAGTGTGCTCTAGGGGTCCTGCCTTTCCCTGAAACAATGCAGAGCAGCTAGCCACGGGAAGTAACCTTGAGATCCCTTTACCCTAAGGCCTGCATGGGGAAGGTACGGAATGGGGACTCTCTAATCACGCAGCCGGACCCTTCTTTGCTAACATGAAGTCAATGTCAATGAAAGGTAGTGACAGGACGGCTGTTGACAACGACGCTGTGGATGTCAATGTGCATCTTCGA
This sequence comes from Mustela nigripes, assembly GCF_022355385.1. Taxonomy (NCBI): domain Eukaryota; kingdom Metazoa; phylum Chordata; class Mammalia; order Carnivora; family Mustelidae; genus Mustela; species Mustela nigripes. The sequence goes on from NC_081568.1 coordinate 17,825,595, forward strand.
ACATGTAACTCACTAACAGTCCCGCTTCCCACTGTTCCGGTGATTTCCAAACAGAAAGCGAGAAACAGTTACAAACATTCTGATCATGCATTCTGTGTCTGAGGTCCCTGGTTTCCGACCAGCAAACCTGATGAATAAACACTATGCCTAAGTAACACAGTAAGGGAAAGAAAAAGTACTTGTGTGTTAAAAGCTGAAGATCTAGACATATATTCATTAAAATGAGCATGGTCATCAAAGTGATGGTGAAGTCAGAGTGAAAACTGCTGTTAGTTACTTAGCTAAACAATACAGTTCCAGGTAACATGCAAAATATGGGCTGCGACTTATTATTGGGTTTCAAAAATCTGGAGTAATCAAAAACAAACAGAAATCTGGAGGTATGTAGACTTACTAAATATCTCAAAAAAATGTTAGTGCGTTTATAATAGGAAAACATTCCCCCAGCCCTCTAACTAGACGGCTGTGTGTAAAAGGACTGCAATGATTGGCATTAGGCTTTTAAGAATTACGTTTCAGGGGGCGCCTGGGTGGCTCAGTGGGTTAAAGCCTCTGTTTTCGGCTCAGGTCATGATCTCAGGGTCCTGGAATCGAGCCCCATGTCGGGCTCTCTGCTCAGCAGGGAGCCTGCTTCCCCCACTCTCTCTGCCTGCCTCTCTGCCTACTTGTGATCTCAATCTCTCTGTAAAAAAAAAAAAAAAAAAAAAAAGAATTACGTTTGAGTTTTCATTCAGTTTAGACTTTTTCATAAACAATGCAGAGCTCTCTCTCTCGCTCTGTCTCACACACATACACACACGTGTGTGTGTGCCTAACTCTACACATACCTCAAATCAATGGCTTTTAACCTTCGATGACAATCAATACCAAATCCCATCTTCAATCAAATCAATGCCAGTGTTTATCAGTGAACAGACATAACACACGAACCTTTTTCTCTGATAGGTTCAAACAAGTCAAATACAAAATTAATTTTGCCAAGGGGAACGTTTCTACCTTTAACGATAAGTAGAGGTATTTGGTGGTCCCCTACACACATATTTTATCTGGTTAGTTGAAGTAAAAACTTGGCTTCATATCCTATAATTTTTATAATGGCTTTATTAAACTTCATTAAGTATTTTTATAAAACATACAATTCATCCATTTAAATGTAAAAGTCTACGGCTTTTAAACTAAAGGTAAAATTCAATAGCTTTAATATATTCATAGAATTGTGAAGCCATCACCACAATTGTAGAACATTCTCATCCCCCAAATGAAACCCCGTCCTCATTAGTAGTCATTTCTATACTTATGTTCTATCCCTAGTTACTAAGAAACTATTAATTTATTTTATGTTTCTATAAATTTGCCTCTTCTTGATATTTTGTAGAAACCAAGTTATATGAAATAAGCGGTCTTCAGTGATTGACTGGTTTATTTCATTTAGCATATGTCAAGTTTCATCCTTTATGTAGCAAGCCTTAGTTTTTTTTTTTTTTTTTTAAGTCAAATAATATTCCATTGTATGGATATAACACATTTTTTGATCCATTTATTAGTCTGTGTGAATTTGGACTGTTTCTGCATTTTGACTATTAGCAATAATGCTGTTAGGAACAATTATGAACTAGTTTCTATGTACGTATTTTTATTTCTCTTAGGTGTATACATACGAGAATTGCTGGGTCATAAGGGAACACTATATTTAATGTTTTGAGCAACTATGTAACCATTTCCAAAGCAGCATACTGATTTGCATTCCCATCAACAACAGGCAAGAATTAAAATTTTTCCAAATCCTCACAACACTTGTTTTGCCTTTGTTTTTGCTGATAGTCATCCTGGTGGGTGAGAAGGGTTTTCTCATTACGGTTTTGATTTAAATTTCCTTAACACCTAATAATATTGAACATTTGTGTGTGCTTATTGGGCATTTTAATATCTTTGGATCATTTATCTATTTTTAAAGAGGGTTGTCTTTTTATTATTGAGTTGTAGGAATTCTTTTTATATTCTGCATATACTTCTCATATATTCGATTTGAAAATATTTTTTCTGAAGCTGGGAGTTGTCTTTTCACTTTTTTCATAGTGTCCTTTGATGCACAAATATTTGTAATTCTTATGAAATACAATTTATCTATTTTTTCTTTTTTTTTTCTTTTTGGATCATAACTATGAAGACTTTGCCTAACTCAAGTTTGTGAACATTTACTTCTATGTTTTTTTCTAAGAGTTTTAAATCGTTCAGCTCTATATTTTGGCTGAGTTAATTTTTTGAGAGTTTTGAGGAAGGGTCGAATTTTACCTATTGCAAATATCCAGTTACCCAAGCACCCTTTGTTGAAGAGTCAGGTTAATTAAGAACAAGACAGTTGCTTCTTGTAAGTCTCAATGTCTTCACTAGCAGGATGGTGGTGATGGATAAAAGTGTCTGAGTAATTTTCAGGATAGAATTCAACAATACATACAAAATTTCTAATACCATGTTTAACTTGCACTACTGGCATTTCACCTCTCCAAAATCTCCACAGAGCATCTTTGCCTATTCCTGTCCCCTGCATTGTCTCCTCAGTATGTCACCTGATGTTGTGGAAAGAATTTTGTTATTTTTTTTTTCCTCTAAGATATTATTTATTTATTTATTTCACAGAGAGAGACACAGAGAGAGAGGGAGCGCAAGTAGGGGAGTGGAAGAGGGAGAAGCAGGCTTCCTGCTGAGCAGAGAGCCTGATGCGGGGCTCAATCCCCGAACCCTGCGATCATGACCTGAGCTGAAGGCCGATGTTTAATGACTGATTCACCCAGGTGCCCCAAGAATTTTGTTCTTAAAATGGGCTTTTTCTTATCCGCCTCTTGCTAAAGTAAATAGATAGATAGATAGATATTCTCCCTGTGACTCTCTCAAACACCACTTAAGAAATATCTGTTAAGGTGATTCATACTTAAGAATACGGACTTATGACAACAACAACAAAATGACCCTTTAATGGAGCTATGTGTTTATTTCATGTAGCTGCAGATACAGTACCCTAACATATATTAGCATCATTCTTTTGTATATAAGGCTCCTAAATGATAATGTCCCATACTGTGGTATAATGACAAAGGTATTTCGTCTTTCTGGTTCCTGGCACAATTTCCTAAAACCCTTGGGATATCCTGAGTGATGAGGGTGATCTGTTTTAATGAAGTCACTCTTGGCGGAACCCTAATTGATTCACCATGAGGACTGGTCAGCAGATCAGCAGAAAGGTTAGAGGTGTACAAATTTCAGTCCTACCCTCCTACCCTCTGGGGAGGAGGCAAAGGCTAGAGACTGAATCAACCACCAATGGCCAATGATTTAATCAGTATGCTTATGTGATGAAATCTTCATAAAGCCCCCGAAGCAACTAGATGCCTAGAGCTGTTGGGATGGCAAGGACCCAGAGGTACGGGTGAGTGTATGGATGCCTGCCCCATGAATCTTTTCCACTGCCTTGTTGCTGAGTTGTATCCTCTTTAATAAACTGGAAACAGTAAGTAAAGCACTTTCCTGAGTTCCGTGGGATATTCTAGCAAACTATCAAACCTGAGAAGGCAGCCCCGGGACCCCTGATCTGCAGCTGTGTAATCGTAAGTACAGGTGACTCAATCAAAGGTTCAGGTGGCCTTTGCGAGTTTCCAGCTATGTGACCTTGATTGAATTGTTCTGTCCTACATACACTTGCCCATTTTATTGCATGGCAGTGCCAAAAGCTATAAGGAATTTCATGAGAACTAAATGAGGCAGAATAAGCAGAAATGCTATCAAGATGTAAAGCCCTAGATAAATAAAATATCCTAATAACTTCTATGGGTATAATGATACAAAATAATGTAAACCGCTTGTAGAATTACATGCATATTCAAATTATTCTCACAGCGTTCAAATAAAAATAATAATAAACTATTTGAACTAGGAACACTTAGATCCCACTTTGAATTCCTCTTGTGCCGATGTCTGAATCCATTGACCACCTCATAGTGGATCCTGCAGTAATGGAGCATTTCTATTATATTCTTCTCTCAATAACCAATAATACCATCTCTCAACCTGTGTGTTTGTCTCATCACTGAAAATCAGAAGAGTGTGTAATTATCCCACTGAAGGGGAATTTCTCAAGAAAAGCAAATGGAAGAAACATTTTCTTGCTGCACGAGATGAAAAAGACGGCCAAAAATGATGGGATGTTGTATAACTTTATATAAAACCATAACACATAAACACAAACATTATCAATTGAGGCATAATCCTCCATGTTATTAATTACTAAAATCTCATATTTAAAAAAAAAATCTCATATTTTTAAGGCTCTTGGCATTTGGGTTAGAACTGGATGATGACTGAGAATCTCACCCTGACTTCATTAGGAAGAGGGTGTTTTGAATGATAACAAAACTGCCAATTAACATTTATTTACTATTGGAGCAGGTGTTAAATGATTGATTTCAGAGTGCAATCATAAAGCCTGCTTTGTAGCTAGAGCTGTGAAAAATAGTCACAGCTTGAACTAAAATAAATGTTTAAAAAAAGAAAAGTAGGCTGGTCCAGATACAAGTAAAAACCACAACTCTAACTCCATACACTAATGCCATGGACGATCGCTAGGGTTCTGGTGTATTTCACAGTATGTATCTTCCCTTCAGAATATTCAGCAATACCCTGAGAGAACTTGAGGAATGTCCTAGTTGCAAACATTTGAAATCATGGAGATTCTGGAATGAGTACATAAGGTGGGACAAGACTATTTGGGATGAAGAACTGTGGGATGTAAAATGTTTACACAGTATCCACATGGCCATGCCAGTACTGTGGTCCTCAGCTTACCGGAAATATAAGCATGCCACAATTATAATAAACATACCAAGAAAATACTTGTCCTTAGAACCCTTACAAAGATGGCGTATGTGGAATGAAATATAGGTACACAGTATTCAGAGTAGATCTTTGAGAACCTTTTCTAACATTACAATGAAGTAGTTACCAACAAAAGTAAAAGGGATTAAAACTGGAAGATACTTTCCCACATTAAATGGAAATATATAACTAGGAATTTTACCCATATGTTTGGTTCCAAAGAGATTACTGTATAAACTGCAAGAACTCTGCACTCAAAACAAGACCGAATTAATTAGAATAGCACATGACATACCAACTGGGCAGGTATATGCCAAAAATTCTACTTAGTTTGCATATATTCAGTGCTATTCAAATAATATTTAATTTAAAAAGCCATCCATGTATTAGGAGCTAAGTTGGAAGCGATGGCGTTTGGGGATTAGATACAAAGTAGAAATACAACATGGATTTAATTCTTCAATATCACATAAACTATGAGCAAAGTCATGGGTAAAAATAAGAAACAAAATGTATTTCATTAAATTCTATACTGTGATGGTTAATTTATACCTCATCTTGACTTGGCCATGGGATACTCAGATATCTGATGAAATATTAATTTTTTTGGAAATCTGTAAGGGCATTTCCAGAAGAGAATAGCAATAAACTGAGTAAAGCTGCGAAGCAGATATCCTCTCAAATTTCTGAGCACCATCCAATTCTTTGAAGGCCCGAAGAAAACAAAAGGGCAGAGGAAGAGAAAATTCTCTTGCCCTCAGACTATCACATACACTATTGACACTTCTGGTCCTCAGGTCAGACTCAGCCTGAAGTATGTGACAAGCTCTCATGGGTCTCGAGTGTACAGGTGCAGATCGTGGGACTTCTCTCACGAGTCAGTTCCTTATAATTTCTCTCTCTCTGGATATAGATAGATCTCATCTATATCTGTATCAGAGTTCTCCAGGCAAACAGATATTACACTGTAGATAATGTGTATAATATAATCTATTTTATACTATGATGTGTATGATATATGTATATACTTAGAGGAAATTATTTCACCTCATCTATATCATATGACCATATATACAGTAGAGGCCACCTTTAGGCAACCAAACTTGGCCAATGGAATACAGACGGGCCCATCAGGCAACCCCTCTCAAAATATCCATAGGCTAGCAATTGGGCCAAGTTACCAAAGAAGGAATTCCATTCATTGCCATACCTCCTCATCTCCCTCCATCAGCTCCCACCCACTACCTTGTGGCAGTCTCTCCTCTGCCGTCCTGACCACCACTCCCTTGTGTTCAGTGAACTTCTCTCTCCTTTGTTTGGTCTCAGGTAAATTCCTTCACCACCTGTGCCACCAGCCTCTACCTGAACATTACCCCACACTTGGGGGCTCCCATCTGATCGAGAGACACACCATTTAGATGTAGACTTAGGGAGAGAAGTAGAATGTGTCATAACAACCAAATAGTATGGTAGAAAGAGACATGGGATGTGGGAAACAAAGGCAAAATAAAACATTAAATTTCCTTACCACTTACAGCCCATTTATAAGTCCATGAAACAGGTTGAGGGACCTACTGGGAGGTCAGCTGCCTCAGTGTTAATACTTCGCTAAGGGCAAAAGGGAATCTAATCCCCCCCACCCCCCATCCTGTGAGTCTACTTTAAACATATAAAAATCCCTTTAGAACCCACCCCTCCAAGATTAGGAATCATCCTCCAAGCATATGTCCCACTGATGTGCATCTGGAGGGTCTTATGACTGAGGGTCTACCAAGCAGCAGTTCATGACCTTTTCTCAACTATAACTAGCCCCTTCAAGGACCTGGAAACCTTGTTCCCTAAATACCCTGGAGGCTTGTGCTATCCCCAACCCCTCCCAACTTGAAAGTATACAATGGGCCACCCCTCATAACCCCAGTAGAGCTCTTTCTGCCCACAGGTCCTGTTCCTGTAATAAAACTACCATTTTGCAATGAAGACATCCCAAGCATTCTCTCTTAGCTGTTGGCTCAGAACCCACCACTTGAAACCACATCAAAATGGCCTGAGTCCAATGAGACACAATCTGCAAAACCCATCTGTAAGATGAGGAAAGTCATTTAACTTTTTTTTTGTGCCACTCAGGCAAGTTATTCTATCTCTCTGAGCTTGGTATTTATATCCAGGGCCATTATAAGGTCTTAAAGATCATTAGGTGGTATATTTTAGTCATTGTCAATATTTAAGGTTTGATTCTTCTCTTCGTGCACTTCTTCCCCAGTACACTACCCTTTCCTTCCACTTCTTCTCAGAGACAGTTTCCCAGTCACACCACATCCTTCTGGTTCTCCACTGAACAACGCTATTAACAGCTTTCCAGCTGTGAGGCCCAGACCTAACTCAATTACCCCTGATACACCGAGCAATGCAGTGAGGTTCATCTCCTTTGAGCTGGCTGGACAGGGTATTTTACTAAAACCTCTTGGGACGGAGTTAAGTTTTTGTTTATTTGTTGTCTTTCTTAGCAGTAGCACGTGTATAACTGGCAAAAATTTCAATAAGTTCAGGAAGTGTTTTAAAATTGTATGTGTGTAGCTAAACACAGAACATTTTAAAGGGAAAAACAAAAAACTGTATTTTTTGACTGAGACATATTTGGACTGCCGTGTTTTGACTAGAAGAGAAAAAAACATGCTTCAGTTGCAGGTTACTCATTTTATTTTTTTAAGATTTCATTTATTTATTTGACAGAAAGAGAGATTGCAAGTAGGCAGAGAGTCAGGCAGAGAGAGAGGGGGAAGTAGGCTCCCCGCTGAGCAGAGAGCCTGATGCTGGGCTTGATCCCAGGACCCCGAGATCATGACCAGAGCTGAAGGCAGCGGCCTAATCCACTGAGCCACCCAGGTGCCCCAGGCTACTCATTTTTTACATGGATCTGTGTTCTCTAGTTCCTGTTAAACCCACTATATACCATGTTGGATAAAGTAATATCAACTCCCTCACAGTTCACTATCATTTTACCAAGATATGGTGAGAAGTCCCTCCTTGAGTGTAATAGCACAGTTCCTTCAGCAGCTGTGATTTGATGGGGGAATCCTAGACTTTGGGTTCAGACATTTGGCTCCTGTAAAATCCACAACAATCAATACAATTTATTTCAATACAACTTCATGTATAGCTTATCTGAATCCTGGATTACTCCTGCTAAAAGCTAGCAAAATACCTAATTGAAAGGTTTGTTTGGATTATAGAACAAAAACATTTTAAACGTTGAATATAATGATTTCCGTTACACAGTATAATAGCAGCTAACAAATCCTTCCTCAAAAGTCAAGTGGAAAATGTCCCAGGTAGAAGGCATGTGAGATCTTTTGTGATTCACTTTTCCTTAAAGATGAGGCAGACACATCACTTCTTTGTTTCCCTTTTGGATCTCTCAACACAGAGGGTCTCTTTTCTCCTAAAGCCCAGTACAGTTAGTGACACTATAATTAACTAAATATTAGTAGAAACTATAAATAGAATCAAAGGGGAAAAAAAGACAAATGATAAAGAAGGAAGGAATGAAGATATGAAAAAAGAAATAGCCTCTCTCTCTTTTCACCTTGTCTACAATTATTTGAAAGGCATTCCTTCTCATTGTTTTCTTGGTTCCTGAAGAGACCCTGCAGCTACGGAAGGTGGGGCTTCGGTTTAATTTAGCCTTCTCAGTCCAATGCAGAGAAATATCAGGTGTACTACATTAAAGGAGTTTGGAGAAAGAGAAAATGAAATAAACATCAAGGATGATGAATATTTTATATGCCAGCTCAAAAAAATAAAAAAGTAAAGAAAGGAAAAGAAAAACAATAACAACAACACAGTGTCTGCATGCTCATCTAGATGGATTTCAAACACAATTAGTTGATGACTTCCATGAACCCCAAATGTGAGGGGGGCACAAAAACAACTAGGGTATCCTAGTAAGTAAAACAGTAACTTTTTTCTTCTTCTTCTTCTTTTTTCTTTTATTTATTTATTTATTATTTTTTTGATTTATTTTTGAGAGAGAGAGCACAAGCAGGGGGAGGGAGAGGAGGAGGGAAAGGCAGAGAGAGAATCCCAAGTAGGCTTCATGCCCAGCACACAGCCCCACATAGGGTTTGATTTCATGACCCTGAAATCATGACCTGAGCCAAAATCGAGCCTAACACTTAGCCAACTGAGCCACCCAGGTACCCAAAACACAAACTTTATATTGTATCATTTGTCAAACAAAATATATCTATTGAAGTTATAGAGTATGTGTATATATATATATATACATATATATATATATATACAAATTTTATGTATTTATGAAATAATTTTTAGACTACTAATTTGATGGCTGCATAATAGTCTACTGTTTCATGACTAACTTATCTATGTCACTATTTTAAAATGTTTAGTTATTGCAATATAAAATTACTATATGCTGGATATTTTTACCTAAGGATCAATTGCAATATTAGAATTACCAGATAAACTAGAAGAAACATTATTAAAGCTTGGATATAAAATGACAAATTTCTGATAATGATTATATTTTCTTTACAGCCTTCATCCGTGACTTTCTCCTTAGAAAATCCTTCTATACCCTAAAACCTAATTAAATACTACTTACTTTGATCATGCTATTGATATGGCCTTATTCTTATACTAGGATTTTTAAATTATTTTAAAGTTAATTTTGGTATGTTGTGAGACTATTTCTCCAATTAATTCCAAATAATTGCTTAACAAAATTACCACTTAATTTTTCCCCTACCTGTTTAGATGGTACCCTTACTATGTAATCATTTCTTCGGTATTCTGAAACTTGTTTCTTATCATTTTTTTCCCACAACAGTATTTCTATTTCAGTAATAGTTCATTTACATTATTGATGAATTATAACACATTTTCAAATAAACCTCTTAGGGAATAATGGTTTTTATATCCCCAAAGACAATATAGTTTCCTATAGCTCTCATGTCCCTAACTCAATTCTCCATTATTAATATCACCCATTACTGTAGAATATTACAGTGTATTTTTACCTTATAATACAGAATTAAATCTTTGTTATTCTAAGTTTTATATATACTTCTTGACAATCTCTTATTATTTTATTCTTTTTAATAAAGACACTTTAATCTGTTGACACTTAACTGTAATTACTTAGAATATGGTGATTAAATCCACAATACTAGGAATTAGGATATTTTATAGTGACATCTAAAAACTTACTGTCCAGGGGCGCCTGGGTGGCCCAGTGGGTTAAGCCGCTGCCTTCGGCTCAGGTCATGATCTCAGGGTCCTGGGATCGAGGCCCGCATCGGGCTCTCTGCTCAGCAGGGGGCCTGCTTCCCTTCCTCTCTCTCTGCCTGCCTCTCTGGCTACCTCTCCTACTTGTGATTTCTCTCTGTTGTATAAATAAAAAATCTTTAAAAAAAAAAAAAACTTACTGTCCATATACTCAAGTTTTCTTCATTAATATTCAGAAAAATTTTATTTTTTCCTATATGCCATCTATCTCTATATATATATATTTAAAGTTTTATTTCTCCCTATTTTCTTTTTTTTTTTTTATAAAAGATTTTATTTATTTATTTGACAGAGAGAGATCACAAGTAGGCAGAGGCAGGCAAAGAAAGAGAGAGGAGGAAGCAGGCTCCCTGCTGAGCAGAGAGCCCGATGCGGGACTCGATCCCAGGACCCTGAGATCATGACCTGAGCCGAAGGCAGTGGCTTAACCCACTGAGCCACCCAGGTGCCCCTCTCCCTATTTTCTTAAGGAAGACTTTATGAATTAAATATATCCACTCACTATTTAATTGACCATAATTTTATGAATATTAATTTTATATCCAACAAACTTACTCAGTAAATACTGGTTCTTTTAGTTGGTTTTTAAATTATATTAATTTAAAAAATAAATACGTAATGAAATTTATAAATTTATCTGTAAATACTATTAGTCTCTAACCCTCACCAAAGAAAAACTGATTTTGGTGTTAGTCCTTTAAAAACATATTTTCCACTTAGTTTCACAATTATTTCCTTTTGCTTCAAAGTAAAAGAGTCTATTGATCTTACTGAGAGAACAGAAATTCTCTATTCTTTCCCCCCTTGACTTATCAAGTTCTGGCATGTATCCATTAACATTTATTTTGTGTTAATAGATATTATTCCTACTCAGTCCTTTTCAAAGGCTAATTTTTTAACATTCATTTTTATTTTTGCATTCATCAGAATGTAGATCAGTACCTATTTTCTATCCACATAACCACAGGTAACTTAATAACAATGTTTCCTAACAGAAAAGTAAGCTTTTTTTTGTAAGGTATAACCTTCTCTCAGCTAGAATGATTTCTCGTCTCGTCCTTTCTGTCACTGCAATAAATCTTTTACTTCACATTTTCACTGTATCAGCATCTCATTTTAGTGTTTTCAAAATAGTTATGCATGCAGTGTTTTATGTCATATGCAAGGTTGAAATGCCAGGAATTCCATTGCTATTGAAAGAAACTAGCAGGAAGTCTATACTAGATCTTTGCCCTTTCTGGCACTCAAACTAACTATTTAACTTTCAAAGAAAATCTTAAAAAAAAAATTCCCATCTTTTTTTTTTTTTAAGATTTTATTTATTTATTTGACAGACAGAAATCACAAGTAGGCAGAGAGACAGGCGGAGAGAGAGGGGGAGGCAGGCTCCCCACTGAGCAGAGAGCCCGATGTGGGGCTTGATTCCAGGACCCTGAGATCATGACCCGAGCTGAAGGCAGAGGCTTAACCCACTGAGCCACCCAGGCCTCCCACCCGACTTAGAAAACCACTTTCCATTAGACCTGGACTACTAATTCTGAGCCCAGAGTTGGATCCACATGGCAGCTCAGCCAGGGGATATTTTTAGGGTACTATTATAAAAACTGTCATTTGATGACGCATCATGCTACCGTAGTCTTGTTTTTTTTTTCACATGGAACAGTTAAAGCAAATTATATTAAATTATAGAGAAGAGTTGATTTCAGGTGACAGTGTAAAAGGCTTTGATGCAGAGATACTGCATTTTAAGTTCAGAGCGAGACCCTCCTTCATATAAGAGGAAACCTATCCTGAGGAGCACAGGTTGTCATCTATTCAACTACTGACAAACATTTTAAGTAAGTTTCCAATTGTTTTGGCAAAAAACTCGTATTAAGGACTGAATTATACCCCTCTGCCCAAATTCACCTGATGAAGCACGAATCCCCAATGTGAATGCAATTGGAGATAAGATCTTTAAGGAGGAGATAATTAGGTCATTGGGGTGAGACTCTAATCTAATAGGACTGATGTCTCTAAACAAGGAGGAAGAGGCCAGGCAGGTCAGGATAAAGAGAGAAGCAACCATTTACCAGCCGAGAAGAGAGACCTCAGCAGAAATTAATCCAGATGGCACCTTGATCTGGGGCTTTCAGCCTCCAGAACCGTGAGCTAATGAATTTCTGTTATTTAGGTCATATAGTCTGTGGCTTTTTGTTATGGCAATGGAGAAGACTAACACAATCGAACTCACTTTCTATTTTGGAAACTATTTTTAATGGTCACATAAATGAAGGCATTTTACCAGGAAAACAGAGCTTTACTGACATAAATAATTCTAGGCTCTTTTATCCATGGTAACTCCCTAGAGCCTGAAAAGAACTTTGTGATATTCACATAAAAAATCATAAATTTGCCCTTTTTCACAGATGATTAAAAGGATGAATCCGCCTAAGCATGTCTATCACAGAAGTTTTAATCATGGCCATTCTCACCTACAAAGTATGTTACTGAAAAGCATTATATCTAGTTGCATGCAGTCCCTAGAGGTATAGATGTCTGCTGTGTGTGTGTGTGTGTGTGTGTGTGTGTGTGTGTAAGAGAGAGAGAGAGAGAGAGAGAATCAGATAATTATAAAAACTAAATCTCATATACATGCTTTATAGTGGGAGAAGGAAGAGTGGTTTTACCTATTTGCCTTAGAAGTAGCTCCTCTGTATCTTGAGAATATAAAAAGTAGCTCCTCTGTATCTTGAGAATATAAAAAGGAGGAGCACAGGTTGTCCTGTGTAGCTCCTCTGTATCTTGAGAATATAAAAAGTACAGATATAAGCAGTATGAGAGAAAAGGAATAATGACCCAAGACTGCCAGGTAGTTGGAGCTGTGACACCTGTATTTCTTGGTGTTTGATATGCATTTCTTATAAAGACAGAAAGGAAGTTGTGTATGCTGTGGACGGAACGCACAAGGGTACTGATCTGAAAAATAATCTGGTGTATTGCCTCTAAAGCAGTGATGCGAACAAGAAAGAAATAAAAGACTGTGAGCACTTACATATTTCTTCTCTTGTGCATCAAAAAGCTAAAAGAGCAATAAAAGGAGATGATTCAGACCTATTTATACATCTGGTGTTTCCCCACCCCCTTTAACAGAAAAGAGTTCTAAAATCACCCACTTGTATTTATCTTCTAGATCCTTCAACTCATTAGTGATTTAATAATTGCATATATATTTAAAGTCGTGGTTATCTTTGTCACAGAGGGTTCAGTTTAGAACAATTATATAGAAATGATACCCATAAATCTGTGCTCATACAATTCGCTAGAAAGTAGCATTTAGTGTGTAAGGGTTCCCCATGGGTCCTATCTAAGATTTAAGGATGTATTAAAATATCAAAAAGGCCTTGCCTTACAAAATCTCTAAAGTACATGTGAATTGTAGCATTAAAAACAAACAAACAGAAACAAAGACAAAACACTAAAACCACAAACAGGAGTACAGTGGTACTCGGGGAGGACTTCCATGATACTGCATAGGGCTGCATGGATGGAGCACACGGCTCAGTGCCTGTGATCTGGTCCCATGAAGGGTGTCAGAGACCTTTTTCCAAAATACACAAATATGATCAATCGTATGAACAATGCATGCAATCGAACTCCCAAGTATAAATGTAGGTATGAGACTGAAAATATGATAAGGGATATAAACACTGTTGTTTGGGAAAGAATGTTCTCTTTATATAGATAGATTCAAATTAAAAGCCACATCGCAATCAGAAGACGGTCCAATAAGTTTCAATAAACGTCAAAGAAGGCAGAACAGAGTGAACTAGATGAATGTCTTCTCTCCTTGTGTTATGCTCATCTCGCATAGCTATATAAACTGTTGGCGCATGCTCTTTGTCTAGGGGCGCTAGTGACGTGCTGACAAATTAAAACTCTCTAAGGAATATCCTCCAGGCTCTTCCTCCATGAACATGTTTCTTCTTCTTCTTCTTCTTCTTCTTTTTTTTTTTTTTTTCCCATGTCCTTCAAACATCAGTAGACAAACGATCTGCCCTGAATACCACAGGTTATCTACTGCGCATCCTTTCCTGCATCTGCTCTGGGATTCCCTGTCTGAACTGTGGAGTTGCTTAGGAATCCTCCCCCACCCCCTACACCGCAGAGGGACGTGACCAGGGTAGATGACACAGACTCAACCCCAACAGGACCTGACTTTGCTGTCAGTATATCATCTCACCTATTGCCAGGGATTTCTTCAAACATGTCTATGTTATTAACTCTGGCTTATGAAATGCTCAGTGAAATAGACTGAGTCACTTCTGGCAAAGCTTCTTCTCTCCTAAGGGGAAGCCACAAGAGAAGGGCTGCTTCTCTCTGAGTACTACGGAATCCGGGTATCACAGGATGAACGGCTACAGCTATTGTTTTAGAAGCCATCTTCTGTTTACTCCACTAAGCAGAGAGCCCATATTGATCGTAACAAACAGATAAACATAACCTGGACTGTTGATGGCGTCATTCACCTGTTCTGTCCAGCAATGCTACATGTGAATACCCAGACACATGAGACAAAAACTGGCCCTTAACTGTGAGCCAAGTCAAAGCTGTTTTAGATCAATATATTGTTTTATATCAATACATTGCAACTAAAAATACTTCTTAAGGAGTAGAAAGTTATAAAATATACTCAGAGCATCTCTCTTTCACATTTCCTTGCTTGTTTCTACTTAAGGAAGAGAAATGTAGCTCAGATTCCTCCTTTCCCTTGAAAAACTCTTCTTTCTTCCCCATTATGAGATTTTCTTTAGGATTTAGCCTTTAGCCTATTAACGTTTCCTGTATCCAATCTTTCTATAGTTGACTTCATTAGAGCCCATGGATTTAATTCTACCTGTATGCTCCAAACTTCCAGATTTCTTACTCCAACCAGACCTCTCTAGAGGCTCCTGATTCCCATAGCCAACATCCCAGTTGACACATCCAATTCCTATGTCTGATGGTCATCTCAAAGGGATCATATTTATATTTATATAAACATATATATGTGTGTGTGTGTGTATATATATATATATATTTAGATTTTATTTATTTATTTGAGAGAGAGAAACAGCATGAGCAGGGGTAGGAACAAAGGGAAAAGGAGAGAGAATCTCAAGCAGGTTCCATGCTAAGCACAGAGCCCGATGTGGGGCTCAATCCCATGACCCTGAGATCATGATTTGAGCTGAAACCAGGAGTCATAGCCTTAATCAATTAGGCCACCGTGTTGCCCCATATACAATATATCTAATATTATTCTCCAAGTTCTCCCCAAATGTTCCTTATTAGTGACAACCTCCTTGGTTTATAATCCATAAATATCAGTATCTCCAAATATAACCTGAGACGTCCTAATGTTCTCCAAATCCATAATCTTGAAACACTATAGTCTTTGTCTTAAGCACCATCATCTTATCGCCCATTCTGGAGCAATGCAGTTTTTAAAAACAAAACCAGATCAGATTGTTACTTTCCAGCTTAAAATTTTCAATGACTTCTCATTGTTCTCAAATACAACTGAAGTTTTTACAATATCATAGAAAATCCTACCTAAGCAGACTTTGCCTCTGTCTCTGACTTCAACGAAAGCTACATTCATCCTCCCTAAGTAAAATCCAGCCACTCTGGATTTGCTCTAGATTTTTAATATCTTTCATGTCCCAAAGCCTTGCCATTTTTGTCAGTTCTCTATAAATCTAGGAAAACCCCTTTACTTATAGATCTTACCAGGATTTTTCATTTCAATTTCAGTTTAAACATTGTCTTCTGAAAAGGTTTTCTCTCACTACCCAACCTAAGACAGGATCTGTCTCCAGTACTCTCTACAACATCACTCTTACAAATTCTCAAAATGCTTCAAATGTTAGAGGTTACCAGTCAAATGTTATGTTTTTAGTGGAGGCTTGATGGGATGTGCTGTTTAAAATATCAACTCCCTCACTGCATTCCATTCTTTCCTAAAGTCTCCCTGTTTTATTTGTTGCCGTTTATTACTGAGATCTGATCAAACATTTATTGCTTGTTCACTGTGAACCTTCTCTTTAGGGCTAGATTATGTTTTTCTTTGTTCACTGTTGTATTACCACTGTCTGAGGGTGTCAAAACATAACAAGTGGTCAATATATATTTTCAGGTAAATGAATAAACTTCTTGTTTTACTCATAGTACTTGACACTCTTGAAATAATATATTTTTGGACTTCTTCCTTCTAGAATATAAACTGTTGGAGAACAAGGAATTGGTTTGTCTAGATCATTGTAGCATGTTCAGTTTAAAGACTATAGTCTGACACAAAACAAGTATCATGAATATAGGCATGCATGAATAATTAATTTCTTTGATAGTGATTTAACCACGGAGGCTTGCTTTTGCTCAGCATTTCTTAGGTTGTTTAGAGTTTCTTTCTTTCTTTTTCTTTTTTTTTTTTTTTAAAGATTTTATTTATTTGACAGAGAGAGAGATCACAAGGAGGCAGGTGCAGGGTAGGGAGGGGGAAGCAAGCACCCTGCTGAGCAGAAAGCCCAATGCAGGGCTTGATCCCAGGACCCTGAGATCATGACCTGAGCTGAAGGCAGAGGCTTAACCACTGAGCCACCCAGGTGCCCCTAGAGTTTCTTTTAGGAGGCTTTTTCTCCCCAGTTCTTCCTTGGTAATGTAATAAAATATCATGATGAAGTACAGGTTCTGGGGCTAGAAGCTTGGTCCTTGAATCCTGCCTCTTCCACTGAATCTGTGATCTATGAAAAGTTATTTAACTATGATATTCCTCAATTTCCCCATAAAATTAAGGATAATAATAACAATTGATGAGTTATCTATCATTAGGCTGTGCAAGCACACACGGACTTCCCAAGGTATGTTGAGTATATTTTATTAGTCATATATATTTATCCAGCCTAAGGCCTACACCCACAGACAATGGCAAGAGAGGTATTGAGGAAGTTCAGACTCCCCTACCCATATATTGATAGGAAAAACAAGGCAAATTCTGGCAATCTCCCACCACTTAGATTGCAATTTCTTCCTGGATAAGTTGGTCAAGTTGGTCAAGTTCTACTACTACTCACCCCCTCCTTCTCCTTCTGGTGTTTCTTCTTTTCTTTACACCCAGAAGGACTAAACGGTGCAACAGCCTAAGAATTCTTCCTCTCTCATGATCAATCAATCTCTCTCCCATAGATCTGTTTGGACTTCTCACATAACTGGTGAGACTATGATACCTTCCTGTATATGAAGACGGGTTATGGAATTAGAAAACATTTTTCTTTTCCCTCTGGCTTGGTCCTTCTTCCCAATAGAGCGTATCAAAGCTCTTTATCCTGCAGATCAGGGCACAAGCTTGATAACAGTAAAAAGCAGCTTTTACTTTCCTTTTCTAATTATTTTGCTGTATATATATTCCTTGTAGAAATCTTTGGAGCAGTCTGAACCTCATCGGGGCTGGGTTAAGGGACTCCTGATCCCTTGACATAATATTATCCAATCGCGCTCCAAACTTCACCATCTTTCCCCCAAAACCTTAGTACTTCCTGTTGCAGTAAGAATAAACAACTTTGTTAAATATATAAACTTTTTTTTTCAATGATCTTTTTCTTCACATTCCCCATTTGCTGATTCAACCCCACTTGCCAAAGAATGAAGATGAATTTTACTGTATCTCTCCGATCTCTTCTCTCACTCCCTTGCTCAGGAATTTTCATTAGCTTCCCGTTTCTTACAGGATAACCTCTCACATCTTTGCCATTTAAAACCACGTATCTATGCACACTGTCATCCTTACTAACATTCCAGCTTTTCTCTCCTCAGTCTACGTACAAGCACCTGTGTTACAGTCAAAGGGATCTTTCTGCTTCAGACCGAGACACACTGCGCTGTTACGTGTCTTTGGATAATCTTTTCCCCAACCTGGATACCACATTATCCTTATCTATCTAAACTCCCAGCTGGAAACATCATCCCTCCCCTTCTGAGCCATACAGCCTTGCATGATTGCTCTTTTCTCTGAATTTGATTTGTACGAACATCCTACAGCATCTGTATGATATTATCCCATGATAATGGTCCATCACTGGAGTTTTGTAACTTCTTATTAAAAGAAAACTGTTTTGAAATGTTATTTTATGGGGCACCTGGGTGGCTCAGTCATTGAGCATCTCCCTTTAGCTCAGGTCATGAACTCAGTGTCCTGGTCTGAGCCCCACTTTGGGCTCCCTGCTCAGTGGGAGGCCTGCTTCTCCCTCTCCTACTCCCCCTGCTTATATTCCCTCTCTCACTGTCTCTCTCTCTCTCTGTAAAATAAATAAATAAATTCTTAAAAAAAAATAATAAAATGTTATTTTTACAATGCTTAGCACCTTTTTCTCCTGAAAGAGTAGGTACTCAAAATTAATTATTGACAGAGTGAGTGTCTAAGTGAAAAGTTAAATTAAGCCCTTGTAACTGTGAAACACGAGGCCAAATAAGAAGTGTTATCCCCAAAATGACAGTCAAAGCTATGAAAAATGTGGTAAAAAATTTTTACTATTCTCTGAATTCCTTGATCCTTGTCTTAACTTTTTCCCCTCCATGGGGTTAATTTGGTATTCTTGGTGTACATCAGTGAGTCAAAATAAAATATTTTATATACATATACACAAATATATATAAAGAGAAATGATAGGATTAAGATCATAGAAAAGACAATGATATTTTAGGAAAGCATCATTTTCATAAGAAAAGTTGGAAATGATTTTCTATCCTAAATGTCCCTTTGTTTTTGCAGTGGTTCTTTGTGAATAAAATGCAAATAAAATCAATGCTATAAATGTCCATATGCTGTTTTTATTAAGACTCATGGACAAATAGTTAAGGTTAATAGAGCAGACATATGCTGCAGTAGCTGTTCAGCACCATATACTCTCCTTTCCTTGAGAACTGTCATCACATCGAGAAGAGGTATAGAGTAGATTCTCAAATTTGTTTTTTTTAATGCCATGTGCACTCCATATCACTGATGTCAGTTTTAATTTTTGGTATTTAAAATTTCTCCACTAGAAATTTGACAGTATTTTTTCATTTTTTTTCTGTCTGTCTGTCTCTCTCTCTGTCTCTTTTTAAGATTGATTTATTTATTTTAGAGAGCAAGCCCATGTAGGAGGGGCAGAGGGAGAAAGAATCTGAAACAGACTCCATGATCAGTGTGGAATCCAACAGGGGACTGGATCTCATTAACCTGAGATCACAGCCTGAGCTGAAAACAAGAGTGAGGGGCGCCTGGGCAGCTCAGTTGGTTGGGCGTCCGACTTTGACTCTGGTTGGGATCCCGGGGTCCTGGGATTGCACCCTCCTCGGGCTCCCTGCTCAGTGGGGAGCCTGTTTCTCTCATTCCATCTGCCACTACCCCTACTTGTGCTCTCACATTCACTCCCTCTCTCTCAAATAAATAAATGAAATCTTAAAAACGAGTCAAAGGCTTAACCAACTGTACCACCCAGGTGCCCCACATTTTTTATCATTAGATTCCAATAATGTTGGAACTGAGGATTTCTAAACTTGGAAACTCTTTGGTCATCTTCTGCCAGTTATATGGAAAGGTAATGAAAGCAGCAGAAAGAGAAGTTGCTGAAAGAGAATGCTAACAGTGATATGCAAAGAAAGGGGAAGAGTAATGTTGGCCTACAGAGGGCTACTGCCTTTGGAGACGGTGAAGTGGCCCTATGTACTTGTAATAAAATCCATTTGCTTAATCCAGTTCAAGTTATTTTCTGTTATCTGCAGTCAAAAGTGTTTTCAACTAAGGCAGAACTACTTTGAAATACCCCTTAGGAAAATCACATAAATTATTAGTATTATATAACTAAAGTTCCAAAGGTCCAGAAAGAAATTCACAGGCCAGAAACAGGGAAGGCATAAACCTTACTTTAAGCCTCGACTTTGTACAACTAATATTAGTACATATGGCAACTTCAAAACAACAACAACAAGACGTTAGAATATTTACAATTTTTAGTAATAGAAAATTCAGAATTACCTAAACTAATAGAGACTATATTTAGCATCCTTGAGCAAGTTACAAATAATATTTTATCATTAATGATAAGGTTGTCAATATCTTTTATGTTCTTCAGAGTATTATGAGTGCAAATATTTGAAGGCAGATATTGAATTCGCATTATCAGATGAGTGATATAGACTGTGGTTTCACCTTTTGGAGAGCTTAATTCTCTGATTAATTCATTATAGTTTTCTTCTGTCTCACATATTGCAGTTTGGGTTCATAAAACTTCATTTTTTTTAAACCATGTATAAACCATATAATGTTAGAAATAAAGATAGGTTGTAGGTTGTCTCCTTGGTTTATACAAAAAAAATCTAATTCAATAAATTATTACTCTTGTATACTTTATGGATCTGCCTAACTTTATGCATAATATACATGCATATAATATTATATACATATATATATATATATATATATATATATATATATATATATATATATGGTGTGTGTGAATCCACATCATTCTGTGAGGCAGTAATTTATATTTATCCAAAATACAAGAGGAATTGAGATGCAGAAAGTTTAAAAATATTTGCTCAGGGCTACAAAGTTAATGAGTGGTTGAGCAGAAACAAGGTCAGTAAAACATACTGCTTTTCTATAACAAATCTAAAATCAAGTCACCCAGCTCTCAGCTTCAGATTCTATAAGAAATTGATAGCTATATAAACTCTCTAGCTTCCATTTCGCAATACAGATTCAAAGCAATCTTCTTGGAGGAAAAAAAAGAGTTACATTAAAATACACACATACCACACACACACACACACACACACACTAACACACATAAACATTTTTCAATTTGCATAACTCAAAATGGGAATAATTAAAACACTTTCAATAGTGAAGTATTTGGGGAAGGAAAAAATAGAGGGCACTTCTTAAATTCAATAAATGGCACAGCTGAAAAAATAAGGCTATGTATGCCACCAAGGGAGATGATGATTACTTTTTTTTCTTTTTAATATGCACAGAAACATAAAGAAATATAACAAATGGAAAAAAGTAAACATTACCACATTGTTTGGTATTTAATCATTACTTTTCTGTGTTTGCTAATAAGACTAAAACTGATGAAAATTTCTTCAGCATTAGTTTTTTCCCATCCTAATGGTATACTTTATCAAAATGCTATAATAAGGGGAATGGAAAGGTATTTTCATACATTATGGTTTACTTACATTTTTCTTTGAATAATTGTCATAAGACCTGATATGACATGTGTTATTTATGTCATTTAATTTTGGAGAGACTTCAGATAGCGGGAAATGTCTGCTGCAAAATTGGCATCTCAAAGCTTTAAATGTGCTTTGGGCAAAAGAAACTTCTTTTGAGATAAAGTATAGTTGGCTCATGCTGCTTAGTTCTAAAGCATTAACTAAATTAGTAGGTTTTCACTGGCAGATACAGATGTCCAACCCATTTAACTTCTACATATTTTATGTCTTTTAAAGTATGTATACATAGGGTGTTCTTAAGTTTTTCTATTAATAATTAAATGGCTTTAACTTCTAATTATTCCCTAAGCTATCTTCAATAAAAAAAATGTATGTTTATATTTTTTCAGATTTAATATTTAAAATAGATACTCTGATTTTAATACTTTATCACTTATATTCCATATTATAAGAATAACAGAGTCATTACAGAACATATGCACAAACTGAAAAGTTCAAGGAATGGAAGCAAATCTTATATAACACATAGTATTATTATAAAAAATATAAAATGTTTAAAATTTTATTTATTTGAGAGAGAGAAAGCATTAGCACAAGAAGCAGAGGGAGAGGGAATCCCAAGCAGACTTTGCACAGAGCATAGGGTCCTACATGGGGCTTGATCTCACAACACTGAAATCATGACCTGAGCTGAAATCAAGAGTCAGATGCTTAACCGACTGTCCCACCTAGGCACCCCAACAATATAAATTTTTTATGCCTTATTCATTTTTCTATGCCTCATTTTCTTCAGCCTTGTCTTCCAAATCCCATTTACTATTTCAGTTTTTCATTTAATATAAATCTCTCATGCATAAAAATGTTATATATCTCAATTAGAGAGTATATAAGGTTCAACTATTTTAATGCTTCATAGTTTAGTTAGTCCTTCATCCATGGAAAAATACTTGTTTGAATATATTGCTACTATAAACACTGCTACAATGAGCATCTCTGCATATAAATTTTCATTACATTAATGTTCTACCATTTGAATTATTGAGCCAAAAGTTATTGGCATTTTAATTGCTGTTCATAGGCATCAAACCCAGAGAAACCAAGGTTTTAATTTCTTTAAAATATGTGGTCTCATTATATCCTTGGAGAATAGTGGTTTTTACCACTATTCTGAAAAGGGGGGGAAAATCCCATTTTAATATCCCATTGGTGTCTAGAAAACAAAATGAATTCATGCAAGAACAAGACAGGCTCATTTCAAGAATATCTCTTAGATTTAAGTATCCAAGTGTAGAAAGTCTTCTCTCTAACCACAATATTTTTCTTCAATAGTATCCCATTTGCACCTGCTACACATCTGGACCCTCATTTTGAATGCACCAGTGTGAATTGGCCTTTATACAACCTAATCACACCCACTCATATTATACAGCAGAGTCACTGACAAAGACACAACATTAAACTAATTAAATATGCAAAAAATCCCTTCAACTAAAATTCTGAAAGATCATATTCATGTTGGACATACAAATTGTTAATATTCCTTAACTGTGCTGATGTAGTTTTAGTGCAAATTAAATTCTTTATATTTTTTTTCTGAAATTTCACTGTGCAATACCCATAGGAAAGAAACATCTCTACTGAAATGATAGTTAACTTTTAACTATGATTACACCCTTATTTTCACATTTACCATGTCCTCTAGTGTCACTTGTTAGCCATTTTTTATACCATCTCCCATCTATAGTCTAGACACTAAGTTCATTGAAGAAACTGTGCATTGAAATCTTTGTACCATCAATGTCATTCTTGATAATAGAAACAATCAAACATCATCAACAAAAAACCATCATATTAAGCTACCCTTCCAAGAAAATTTACTGTTTTGTGAGGAAATTAAACCTTTTTGAAAATTTCATTGAAAAGAATTGGCTTCTCTATTATGACATGTAAAATATTTTGTTTATTTACTCTAGGCTCAATCTGAAATGTGATGCACCTATCCTTTCTAAAATGAAAATCCAGAACATTTGTTTTAATTTTATATCTTCTGCTGCCTCCTATTTCATGTTAGAGCTTGATTTTATAAGTTTATTTTGGGGGTTAACTTTAGATTGTAAAAGTATGGCAGATACTAAGACAAACAGTCTCAAAAAAACTTACATACATTCAGGGAAACTGCAGTTATTGGGAAAATAATCTAGTCTTTCTCCAATTATTAGTCAGTACTATAACACTGATACAATAAAGCCAATCCACTCTCAACAGAATGACTGGGATGTTAGTGTAGAATTATTCCGAGGTAGTAATGTTAGATGTGTTCACAACTAGTCTCTTGTAAACAAATCTGAGAGAGCAATAGCAAAATGTGCTTATTTATTCCAAATGAAAATATGATCAAGGTCTCTTCTCTCACTTTGTTATTGATGTAGATTCACACAATATTTCACTTATGAAACTGATACATATGTACAATTCATTGGACAACAGGGGCCATGGTGAGTAAGGGAGAAACACAGTTAGCTCTGATACACATGGCCCTTTCCTTATTTTTTTTAATTTTTAATTTTTTATTAACATATAATATATTATTAGTTTGACTTCTCAACATTCACTCAAAGCAAACGTACACACTGACATGCACACACACGTAAATGTGCATGAACTGTTCTCAGATCCCTTCAGTTGTGTTGAGAAATTATAGTTGTGATTTGATAATGTATATGTTTCTTTTGAGAAAGTATTGGCCCCAATGAGGTTGAAGAAATGAGTTACCTTACATCACGAGTCTTAAATCATAAGTCATACCATATGGAAAGCACTTCAACACAATGGAGCAGCCCAGGTTCCTGGCAATTCTGAACTAAAATACTTACTCTATTGGATTGCTTAAACCTAGACTGTTACATGAAAGAGAAATAATATTCCATCTAATTTATATTACATTGGGTCTGGTTCATTGTCAGGTTTCTTTCCTAATCAGTATAGAATACAAATTCTTTTAAAAAAATGCAGAATGTCTACCTCAGAAGCCCTCAAGCTCCTAGTTTTGAGAAGTTAGTATGTTTCATACTAAATATATTCTGCATTTGAGTAAAGAGAAATAAAATACATTTAGGTTTATTTAAAGCAAGGGTTGACTTTCCAAACATTTTTTATTCTTCACAAGGAATAAAATTATCCTCCACACATGTGCTGTTCAGAATCTAACACAGGAAAAAGGACACTGTCAGCCAGAGGAGCTAAAATGGTAAAGGCTGTGGACAACTGAACCACATGAAAGCTTTTGGAATAAGATTTCTACTTTGGATCAATGAGTTGTTTTTTTGTGAAATTCCTTCCTAATGTAATTGATCTCAACCTTTTGGGGGTTAGGGTTCTCACCTAATATACACAGTGTAATAACAGTATTTTCTGACTTCAGGTGCAGAACATTAAAAATTTGAAAAAGAGGAAACACAGGAGTCGTATAGGCAATCCACACCTTCCCATCACAGAACAGAATTTCTAAATTCTACTTCATAACTAACTGGTCTTTTTGTCTTTCTAGTTGACAATCTTAATGAAGAGGACATGATACTTGGTGTTGGAAAAGTTATGCCTATTTGGATTCTGCTCTTAACTTCATAACAAAATAAGACACACAATCCAAAACCAGGTTTGTGATAACCTTACAGGATTGTTGTGAGGTTAAAATTTATATGGGTTTTGGACATTGGGGAAGGTATGTGCTATGGTGAGTGCTGTGAAGTGTGTAAACCTGGTGATTCACAGACCTGTACCCCTGGGGATAAAAATATATGTTTATAAAAAATAAAAAATAATAAAAAAATTTGAAAGTTAATGGCACAATTCAAAATTAATAACCCATCAAAAAGTGGAAAGATTATTTTTTTCTTTTCTTTTAAAGATTTTATTTATTTGTTTCATACAGAGTTTTTGCAACAGCACAGGCAGGGAGAGCAGCAGGGGGAAAGGGAGAAGCAAGCGCCTCAATGAACAGGGAGCCCAACACAGGGCTCAATACTGGGACCCTGGGATCATGACCTGAGCCTAAAGCAGACACTTAACTGACTGAGCCACCCAAGTGCCCACATTTATTTGTTATTATTAGTATTTCTTTAATATCTATTTGGTCACTGTGCATGAATGTCTTGTGTCAATTAGGCTCTTATCACACAGAATTAAGGGTTTTTATCTTAAACTGTTTGCTTATCTATTAGGGCATCAAACAGTGTTCTTAATCATAGTACCTTCCCAAACAACTATTTGTAAAATTAAGAAAATCCAGGGGAAAAATTAATGATAAAAAACAAAACTTTAATAGAGAAGAAACCAATACATATAAACATATACCATAGTGTCGTATGAAATATTCTAGGGAAATCGGCAGGGGATTCTAGACATCAAACCATGGTGAAAAATTAACTGGTTAAACAAAAAAGCAAGAATTCAATAAGAAATCACAGAATGTGCAAATAGTTGTACAGGGTTTGCCATTCCATACACAACTAACAATATGTTAAAAGGTTTAATAACACTCCTCAAACAAAACAAAACAAAACAAAACAGCCTTCAAAAAGTTCTTCCTCTTTAAGAACCAAAACTCCTCTTTGGGGGGCATATATAGTAACTTACTTTTAAGTGTGTTAAATATTGCCTTGCCTTTAAGATCTATAAGCTTGCATTAAATTTCTGCAAATTCACTAATAAGCAGATTTTATTATAAATCATTTAAATAATATGTAAATCTGACACTATGTTTAGAATTAAGAATTCCCAGTAAATGAACTTGTACTAAATGGGATATGGGATTTACCATATACATATTCTCAGAAGATGTTTTTAATTGGTTTTCCTAAACAATTTGTCAACATATTCAATTCTTAGGGAAAACTAAAAAAACGTTTGTGACGTAACACAGGATGTCAACATAGGAAAAACTAATAGTTGATTGGCATTTAGAAAAATACTTGAACTGAGTATGTTGATGGAAAAAAAGTACCGTTGTATTCTCTAAAAGAAAAACTTGAGAGCCATTCATCACAAAACAAAATTCATAATCTAAGGCTTAAGTTAACTTGCAATTGTTGAATAGAATTTAAGGTCCACATTTTGTAATCTTCATTCATTATTATGCAGGACTTTTGTGTTCAAACTAAATTTTATTTCATAGATTTTGTATGTCTATACACCTATGTCTATGTCTGCATCAGTACTTAAACCTACATCACTTTGAGCCGTACAAGACACAAAGTAAACACTTAGTATATGATCCTAGGCTATTATTATCTTGACAAAAATGCTTCTATTTGCCCCCCATGAAATCTGGGTGGGATAGACATTTTATAATGGTAAATACAATTATGTTTTTTTAAAAAAATGTTTGACATAAAATATGATGTCAGTGGCACCTGGGTAGCTCAGTTGGTTAAGCAGCAAACTCTATTTGTTTGTTTAATTTTATTTTTATTTTTTTTTATTTATTTATTTTTTTAATTTGTTTATTTATTTGACAGAGACAGAGATCACAAGTAGGCAGAGAGGCAGGCAGAGAGAGAGAGGAAGAAGCAGGCTCCCTGCTAAGCAGAGAGCCCGATGTGGGGTTCGATCCCAGGACCCTGGGATCATGACCTGAGTTGAAGGCAGAGGCTTTAACCCACTGAGCCACCCAGGTGCCCCCAATTTTATTTATTTTTTAATTTCTTTTCAGTGTTCCAGAATTCATTGTTTGTGCACCACACCCAGTGCTCCATGCAATATGTGCCTCCATAATACGCACCACCAGGCTCACCCAACCTCCTTCCCCCTATTCCAAAACCCTCAGATTGTTTCTCAGAGTCCACAGTCTCTCATGGTTCATCTCCTCCTCCAATTTTCCCCAACTCCCTTCTCCTATCCATCTCCCCATGTCTTCCGTGTTATTCTTTATGCTCCACAAATAAGTGAAACCATATGATAATTGACTTTCTCTGCTTGACATATTTCACTCAGCATAATCTCTTCCAGTCCCATCCATGTTGATACAAAAGTTGGGTATTCATCCTTTCTGATGGAGGCATAATACTCCATAGTATATATGGACCACATCTTCCTTATCCATTCGTCCATTGAAGGGCAACTTGGTTCTTTCCACAGTCTGATGACCGTGGCCATTGCTGCTATAAACATTGGGGTACAGATGGCCCTTCTTTTCACTACATATGTATCTTTGGGGTAAATGCCCAGTTGTGCAATTTCAGGGTCTTAGGGAAGCTCTATTTTTAATTTCTTAAGGAATCTCCACACTGTTTTCCAAAATGGCTGCACCAACTTGGATTCCCACCAACAGTGTAACAGGGTTCCCCTTTCTCCACATCCTCTCCAACACATGTTGTTTTGTTTCTTGTTAGTTTTTGCCATTCTAAATGGTGTAAGATGGTATCTCAGTGTGGTTTTGAACTGAATCTCCCTGATGGCTAGTGATGATGAACATTTTTTCATGTGTCTATTAGCCTTTTGTATGTCTTCATTGGAGAAATGTCTGTTCATGTCTTCTGCCCATTTTTTGACATGATTATCTGGTGTGTGTTGAGTTTTAGGAGTTCTTTATAGATCCTGGATATCAGCTCTTTGTCTGTATTGCCATTTGTGAATATCTTCTCCCATTCTGTGGGTTGCCTCTTTGTTTTGTTGACTGTTTACTTTGCTGTGCAGAAGCTTTTGATCTTGATGGAGTCCCAAAAATTCATTTTTGCTTTTGTTTCCTTAAGCATCAAATTCTTGATTTTGGCTCAGGACATGATCTCAGAGTCATGAGCTCAAGCCCCGCATCAAGCTCTGTGCTGGGCCTGAAGCCTGCTCAAAATTCTCTCTTTCCCTCTTCCTCTGCCCCTCCCAGCTCCCCTTCTCTAAAAAAAGAAGAAGAAGAAGAAGATGATGATGATGAAGAAGAAGATGAAGAAAAAAACAAGAAAGGAAGAAAAAAATGTGATGTCAAGCTCTTATGTCTAAAATGTCATATATTCATTTGCCCTGATTAAAAATTCATTTGATTAGAGTTGCATACTTATTTTTTTCCTTTTAATATTATTAAAAATATAAAATGCATATTACAATTTTCTCAGGATCAAAACTCCATTTTTTTTTTTTTTGCCTTGGTTTTAGCCAGCAAAAGGCCTTTAAGCAAATAATCTAAATGATCCTGAACCGTGTGATACAATAATGTGGTGAAAATTTCCATGTTTCTGTTCTCACCTCTGTTTACATTCCCCCCCTTTTTATAATCACTATGGTATACAAATCAGGAATCAGTTTTTGACAGTTTCCTTTGTAGCAGACACTGCTCTAAAAGTTTTAACATATATATTATTTTAATCCTTATAATAACTCTATGAAGTACACATTAAAGGTCCTTTTCTATAGATGGGGACATTAAGAAATAAATAATGCTATGTTTTCAATGTTACAACATTAGTAAGAAGTGGAACTAGGATTTGTAAAAAAGAAACTGTGACTCTCAGAAATCTTTTCCCAACAGGTAAGTAATATAATATCTCCTCTATATTATACAGACCCTTGGAATGAATGGATATTGTAGAATATAAAAAAACATTTGGAACCCCATATATAAGCTCCCTTTAAAATGCTATGAAATTCAACTCAATAATTTATAATCTTCTTTGTAATGAGCTTCATTATTTTGCCTTGGGTTGTCTACAGCAGGACTCTGCTCCTTTGATTCATATTAGAGCAGAATAATTCTGATCCCCAACACTGGATCCAAATGCCTGTTCCATAACTTACTCATCATATGACCTTTAGTCCCCTTGCCTTGGTTTCCTATATGTAAGATAATGATAATAACAGACATTTCTCACAGTCCTGTGATACTGAGTTGACATATGGAAAGTTCTTGGGAAAAAATGCCTATCATACAGTATCCACTCCACAAGAATTTTCAATTAATCATATGTTAG
The DNA here is from genome assembly GCF_022355385.1 of Mustela nigripes. Lineage (NCBI taxonomy): Eukaryota > Metazoa > Chordata > Mammalia > Carnivora > Mustelidae > Mustela > Mustela nigripes. Next base: position 17,854,964 of record NC_081568.1, read on the forward strand.
GGATATGCGAATAAGATTGTAGCTATATCATGATAGTTAGGGAGGTAGGTAGGTAGATAGATCGATTGACAGACTGATGGACAGGCAGAAGATGAAAAGGGGTGTGTATATATGTATGCACATGTGCTACCAGACATACTATTTCAATCTATTACTTAGTCATCCAGCATCTTCCTACTACTTTTTATGTAATCCAGAAGTCATATTATGTATCCTAATCTTTAAAACCCCAATTCTAGGGGCACCTGTGCGGCTCAGTGGGTTAAGCCTCTGCCTTTGGCTCAGGTCATGATCTCAGGGTCCTTGGATCGAGCCCCACATCAGGCTTTCTCCTCGGCATGGAACCTGCTTTCCCCTCTCTCTCTGCCTGCCTCTCTGCCTACTTGTGATCTCTCTGTCAAATAAAATAAATAAAATCTTAAAAAAAAAAAACAGTTCTACACATCTCATTGCTTTGGCAATTTTAATGCTATGACCAGCATATCTTCAAATTTGGAAGTATACAATCTTCTAATCCTCATGTGTGACCCTAAGTCAGTATTCTTACCTATTAATTCAATGCTGGGACCAACCTACCTTATTGCTGTTGTCCTGTTCCACCTTCTTTGTCCTATTGTAATCTGTCATGGAATAAAATTCAATCCTTCCACTTCAACAACCCAAATGCCTCACTAACGATTTATCACTTTATATTACACACGGCAATTTCTACAATGCCCTGATCCCATCTTTCAGCTAGAGCTGTAGCATTCATACAGTAGTTGATTTTCCTTTCTGTCGCTCTCCTAGCCTCTAGACTTTCTTCTGTTCTAACACAGAGTCGTTCACACTCCTGATTCTAACTAGGCCATTGGTTGACCCATGTCCTCAGAACCTAAGCTTTCTTGCCAAGAGATTCATTAAGGTACTTGCTGAACAGGTTAGCCCCAGCCTGGTGGAAGAGTTCTGCACTGGCTGGCAAGAGAGAGTGTATCATAGGAATAGGATATCTGCACACAGGGAAAGAATATCTCTCCTCATTTGATTATGAGCCCTTTTCTCATATTACTGGTATAGAGTTGCTATACTGATATATTTCTGAATAAAATGATCATGAAGTGCACTCTGTTACCTGATGACAGATCATGAGGAGCCCAATTAGACGTTTTTGCTAAATATGGATAGAAAAGAAGAAGAAGAAGAAGGAAGATGAGGAAGAAAAAAAGCAATAATAATAATATTAATGTTAACTTAAAACTTGGATATTTCATAAACATTTAAATGACTCTGCCCTAGTGAAGAAGTCATTACCACCACACCATACATTTAACAGCAATTGATCCCAATAGGCCCAGCTACTATTGCAATAATATTTTAAATCAGGTGCTCTCTGGTAATCATATTGAGATCCATTTATTTCAGAAAACTTGTTCCAAAAAAGGATTCAGACCAAAATAATTTCTTTTCTGTACTATTTGGAATCAAACTCTTAGGAATCAAAACATGGAATTTTTTGAGTACTTGAACAGATTCAAAGTGCATTTTGAGGTGGAATGCTGGCCCTAACCACTAGCGCTTGGGAAGTCTATCCCATGTATGTGAGAAGTGAATTTCTGTTTTGGGTAAAGTACAAGTGATGTTTCCAAACTTGCAGTTGCTAGAACATTAGCTTTGCCATCCAGTACATGTGGTATCCAAAGCATTGTGTTCCTTCACAGTTATCAGCACAGACACTCACGGTTTTTCAAAAAAAATTAAGCCTTAAAATCACAGTGTCACTTCAGACATTGGATATTAATCAGTGAATCTAAGAATCTTGTTAATTACCTTTTCAGTTTCTCTGAAAAATAATTGGATGATAGTACCTCCGCTGCCTAAGCATGATTTCATGAATTATAATTTGATAGCATTTATTCAGCTGACTGAAGAACAATATAGGCCGATTCCATCCAAAGAATTCATCTGCATCCCTGAGAAAAACTCTTTTGAGAGTATTGGTGATCTCCCTAGCTCACGGATTCATCAGTCACTTATTGTGTTGAGACTCTGTGCCAGATCCTGTGATTGATGTCAGAGCCCATGAAAAGGATGAGAGAGAGTACCTGTCTCTCCTAGTTCAAAACACAGCACAGAACCTGATTCATTAAAATAGATACGACTCAGTGGACAACACTGAGACAACTGAAGTCTGGAACTGAAAACCAAAACACTATCAAAATCAGAGGGAAGAGAGTAGTGGAGGTTTTACTGATGGACAGGTGAAGAGTGGAACGCAGATGCAGGTGACTGGAATGCATGCTCTAGAAAGAAAAGGATGTGCAAATGTGACCCAAAACAACTGTCAAGTTTAGAAATGGGAGGTAGATTAATATGGAAAAAAAAAATCTGTTTCCCAGAATTCATTTCTTGGAGAGGTACTATCTTGGTTTAGAATAAGTCTTTGGATTATTTGCTAAGGTTTGTGGGGGAGGGGTCAAGCAGGGAGTAAAATACTATTGTTCTAAGGAGACCTGTTTGCTTCAAAGCTTCATCTTGTGGCCAGGCATTTGCCACCAGGGAACCACCTCCTGTTCTGCCCATACGGTACTCTAATACGCGTCTAAGTTAGACCTTCCTGTTTAAATGCTAACATTGTTCCTGGTCATGCCTACACATGAGTATCCACATCCACCATTCCTTAGTTAGAATTTGTTTTATATGGAGGGTGTTTTCTATCATGTGGGCTTTTCATAAATCATGCATATGTTTAACTCACAAAAGCGCTCGAGACACAAACAATCCACTCACTTTCTGACTGCATCTTGCCTTTTAAGAATGGCTATTTTAGCCAATCCATGTTTATTAGATACACATTTACTATGGGAAACTACTCAAATTCATCAAGTACTCAGTTTCCATTTCCTGAGAACACCAGTTTAGGTCCTTAGAAAGTAATATAAATACCCCATAATACAATGTAGATTAGAGGAAACTATATGGTGTTTTGTCCTGAAAAAGTAAATTTGTAAATATGAAGTTTAAAGATCATAACATTCTTGGGGCATCTGGGTGGCTCCATCAGTTAAGATGCAACTCTTGATTCTTGGTTCAGGTCAGGATCTCTGGGTTGTGAGGTCGAGACCCACAACCAGCTCCATGCTGGGCATGAATCCTGTTTAAGATTCTCTCTTACCCTCTCACTACCCTTTTGCACTCCCCCTTCTGGAAAAAAAAAAACCCTCTCTTTCCATCCACCCACCCCCTGTCTCACCTCTACAGGTAAAGTGAGAGCTCTAGTATTTTGTGGACAGTAAGTACTTTATACAGATGGGGAATAAAATACCCAGGAAATTCTGGTGCTTGTACTGGGAACAGAAGAGAGATACTTTTGTTGTTGTAGGTTATACTTCAGTGGGTTTCTTGATCAAGGAATTTAAATTAAGGTCCTTAAAAGGCATTATAAGTATTAGCTTTTTTAGGTTAAATTCATGAGACATTGTGTAGTGATGAACATTGGCCCTCGATTACCAGGAGGTGATCTCTAGACTCTAGGATAGGAGTCCTGCCAGATAGGAATGTCTTCATTTTGCTAGAACTTTGGCTGTGAGACAGTGTTAACACTGTAAATTTTGATGGGAGATTTTAAGGTCTAAAGGTGCTGGCCCAAACTTTTGGGAGAGCCTGGAAGGTGAAGGTCAGCCAAGAAGGCAGTGTGTGGTTCAGCTCCAATTAAAACTCTAGACACCAGGGCGCCTGGGTGGCTCAGTGGGTTAAGCCTCTGCCTTCGGCTCAGGTCATGATCTCAGGGTCCTGGGATCGAGTCCCGCATCGGGCTCTCTGCTCAGTGGGGAGCCTGCTTCCTCCTCTCTCTCTCTGCCTGCCTCTCTGCCTACTTGTGATCTCCCTCTGTCAAATAAT
>NC_081568.1:17858939-18027881 GCF_022355385.1 Mustela nigripes
GTGGGGAGCCTGCTTCCTCCTCTCTCTCTCTGCCTGCCTCTCTGCCTACTTGTGATCTCCCTCTGTCAAATAAATAAATAAAATCTTAAAAAAAAAATAAAATAAAACTCTAGACACCAAAGCCTCTGATTGGTGCTACTTCACATATTGTCATATATCATGACTGGAAAGAGGTAGAAGCTCCCATGACCCCACGGAGAGAGAGAATGACTGGAAGCTCCAAGTGTGCACCCTTTCTGGGTCCTGTCATGTAAGTCTCTACTCTTGGCTGAGTACTTGTATCATTTCCCCAAATTAAGTGTGAGCATAAATATAGGTTTTTCACCAAGTTCTATAGTCCTTCTAGTGAAATATCCAACTGAGGGTGGTAAGGCGGGGCTCTCAAATTCACATCCAGATGATTTAAAGTGAGAGTGATCCTAAGGCCCCCAAACTTAAAGCTGGTATCAGAAGTGAGGACAGTCTTGGGGGACTGGGATCATACAATTTCCTCTCTATGGACCATGATTTCTGGGTTTGCTTTGCCTAGTGCATAGTGAGCATATCTTTCTTAAGGGTTGGTATACAGGAGAGGGAAAAGGAGAATATTTTATATTTCCTAAACTATTATTTTTACTCTTCCTCCTTAAAGGCTTAGCAGACTGTCTATGGTTTGCAGCAAGATCTGAGATTCTTCCCTCCCCTATTTATTGGCTCTCTGACCTTGAACTTGCTCCTCGGTCTCTCTTAGACTTAATTTTCATATCCTCATCCTTAAAGGTGCTACATTAGCATCTATTTCAAGTAACTTTTGGGAGGATTAAATGGTTTAGTGCCTATCAACATATTAGTTTTAATACTTCTGTCAAGTTTAAGAAATGTGGTCTCTCATTCGGAAAAGACATCTTCTCTGATTGTGACCTTCCTTCTCCTCTTCTTACTGTGAATGGGAAGAAATAGGGACAGATGGGAACTTTCTCCACATGGAGAAATGGGAAAAGAGAAGCCTAAATAAGTAGTTCTTACGCAAAACATTCCTACACCTGGTACTTCTAATGACTGTTTTTCTTGTTAAAATACAAATGAAAATACGATATACTTAGAGATACTGTGTGCAATACTAATTAAAAAAAATGTCCATTTTGAGAATAAATTTAAATCCTTAACACATTAAAAAAATCTCATAGATGTTGCAAGTTAAATACGGGTAATTTTAATATGTAACAGTTAAAGGCTTTCTTCTGGGACAATATTATTATACAATATTTGGGGTCATAATGAAACTTTCATATATATATATTTTTTTCCATGTACCATTTAAAATATACATCTACATACCCAATGCAATAACAAAATAATTGTGCTTTGCAGAAAATTTCAATATTCTTTAATTTTACAACTTTGCCTATACTATTACCCTAATCCAGAAAACCTTTCCTCCTCTCTATCTGCAAAGGTATCTTACATTTTTTATGAGGACACTTAATTTCAGTGCTATTTCAACCTTAAAATGCAGATTTCTTGACATTAGTGAGTCAAAAACGAAGAAGACATCATATATTTCAACTGTACGCTGACGTCCCCCCCTGGCCCGCCCCATGAGGGTAGCAACTCCATCATTTGTGCTCCTCCCAGCCCTCTGCAGACTTTTGACGTCAGCACTTCTGTTCTTTGTCCAATAATCTGTTCGCATGTGTATTTCCTATAATGGTCAGCAGGCTCCTTGAGTGCTAGAGCTTCCTCTTAGAGGAACTGGTTTCATGTAAACTCGGAGTCTATCCTGGCTGAAGCTAGCACAACAGCCTCACTTTCTACAACACAGAAGAAACTGGGGCAATGCAGTCGGCCAGTGCTTTCTCTCTCCATGTGCTGCAGCCCCTGCACTAGAATTTGCTTTAAAAAAATAAAATAAAAAATAAGGTGAAATAAAATAAAATAATTATTTTTGTGCCACCATCAAAGTGGCTCTTCCATGGACAGGTTTTCAGATGGCATATGTGTGTCCTCCTTTGCCTTTTGATTATAGCCTCTCACCCTTGTGACACTATTATAATATGTATTACAGACCCCATGAGACTGGGCCATACTTATTTATCTGTTCACCTCCTGCATGGTGAGCTCCTGGAAATCATGAACACATCTCATGCATCCCTGTACACCCAGCAACAAACAGATTGCCTGGCATATAGTCAGCATGGTTCCTTTTTTTTTTTTTTTTTTTTTTTTTAAGAATTTGTATTTATTTATTTAGTTTATTTATTTATTTATTTATTTGACACAGAGAGAACACAAGCAGGGGAGCATCTGGTAGAGGGAGAGGGAGAAGCAGGCTCCCCGTCGAGCAAGAAGCCTGATGTGGGGCTTGATCCCTGGGATCATGACCTGAGCCAAAGGCAGATGCTTAACCAACTGAGCCACCCAAGCGCCCCAGCATGGTTCTCTCTTAAGCGAATGATAGAAGCATAAAGACTTAAGAGTGTGTGGTGGCTTCATGCTCACCTTCAAGCTGGGTTCAACACCCTCCTTTGCAGAGCCATATAATGAAGGTAGGCTGTGACAGTTTTTATCATAAAACAGCTCTTTTTTTTTTTTTTTTTTTTTTTTTTATTTGACAGAGAGACATCACAAGTAGGCAGAGAGGCAGGCAGAGAGAGAGAGAGGAGGAAGCAAGCTCCCTGCTGAACAGAGAGCCCGATGCGGGACTCGATCCCAGGACCCTGAGATCATGACCTGAACCGAAGGCGGCGGCTTAACCCACTGAGCCATCCAGGCGCCCCATAAAACAGCTCTTTATTTTAGGGATGCCTGGGTGGCTTAGTCAGTTGAGTGTCTGCCTTCAGCTCAGGACACGATCCCAAGGTCCTGGGATTGAGCCCCGTGTCAGAGCTCTGTACTCAGCAGGGAGTCGGCTTCTCCCTCTGGCCATGGGGTGAACCTGCCTCTCCCTCTCCTCTCTGATTGTCCTCTTGCTATCTCTCAAATAAACCAGCTCTTAAAAAAAAAAAAAAGCTCTTTATTTTAAAGTCCATGGTCTTAATACATAAGCGAAGTCTCCTTACATGTGTACAGTTCAAATACACGAGGACTTGCCCTTATGTTTTCAATTATAACTACTAAAAATAGGGCATAATGTAATATATCCTAAGCCAGGGGAGAATCAAGAGGCTGCAATCGATTTAAGTATTCACAAATTCAAGTGAAACATATAAATTTTGCAGTTAAATTAGGTAAAATAAATCCACCCAGATGTCTTGCCAAAGAGGAGTACAGAGCTGCTGTCTTTAGCTCCTTCACACATATGTCCCCTCGAAGCAGATGTATATCCATATTCACTCAGGAAATAGCGTGTGCTTGCATACCAAGTATGAAAGAAGAATGAGTGTACAGATGAAAATAACTGCTCTCTACGGGAAAACTCTTAAATTGATGCTAGATGTGCGTTTCTGCCCATATGTGTTTACGTACCTTGAGTCGTAGCTGAGCAAAGTGTATAATTCTGATGTTTCTATTCCTGTTGCATCATTCTGGCACAGAGTTATTGTAAAATATCACCCTAAACGAAGCTGAATTTCACTGGGGGCATCCCTTAAATATAGCTTGTAAACACTGAGAAGCACTTCGTGTTTGAGGGGCAATATAATTCAACATATCTTTATAATAACTCCGAGGAAGATCAGAAAATATAATGTTACTGTAAAGAAGATAATTGCTAATTCTTTCCTCTAAAATGTTTATAAGGCTTTCATTTTACAGCCTTTTTTCTTATTATAAATGTAAGGCATGCTCACTGCTGAAAACCTCCAAAATTTACGAAAGTACAAAAGGTAGAAAGGTGTTAAAAGAAAACAACAACAACAAAAAACTTCACATGCTTCCCACACTCCATATGTAGGTATTATACTGCATTACAAGTAGAGGATAGAAAGTCATTTTTACTGCATTATAGGTCTGTTTTCCTATAAAGTGCCCACATTAATGGAAGGAAGAGGATTAATTAAAAATTTAATCTTGGCGCACTGGCGTGGCTCAGATCATGATCCCAGGGTCCTGAGATCCAGCCGGAGTCAGTCTTTCTGCACGGTGGGGAACCTGCTTCTCCCTCTCCTGCTTCCCCTGTTTGTGAACTCTCTCTCTCTCTATCTGTGAAATAAATAAAATCTTAAAAAAAAAATGTTTAATCTTAATTTGGGGTCTAGGGGGTACCTGGATGGCTCAGTGGTTGAGTATTTGACTTTGGCTCAGGTCATGATCTCAGGGAGCTGGGATCTAGCCCCAGGTAGGGTTCAGCTGCTCAGAGGTGAGGTGCAGGTGGGGGGGTTGCTTTGCCCCTCCTTCTGTTCCTCTCACATACCATCTTTTCCCCCACCTCATGCTTGTGCTCTCTCACCCTCAAATAAATAAATAAAATCTTTTTTTAAAAAAGTCTTTTTTAAAAATAATTTTATTTATTTATTTGACATAGAGAGATCACAAGTAGGCAGAGAGGCAGGCAGAGAAAGAGGAGGAAGCAGGCTCCCAGACAAGCAGAGAGCCCGATGTCGGGCTCGATCCCAGGACCCCAAGATCATGACCCGAGCTGAAGGTAGAGGCTTAACCCACTGACCCACCCTGGCACCCCTAAATAAATAAAATCTTAAAACAACAACAACAACAACAACAACAAACTGGGCTCTAATACTGAATTTAAAACAACAACAACAACAAAAAATCTATGAGAATCCTAAATATAAAAGAGCTTAGTCCAGGGCTAAGAGCAAAAATGTCTGTGAAGAGCCCACAGACAGGTAAGACAACAAAATACCCTTCACCCTAGACAGAGATCTACAACTTCAGGGCCCTCCCTGACACATCATTGTTCTGGAAGCCCAATGTCTTTAAAACCTTCACTGCTGATTCTCAACTTAGAGGCATTAACATTAAGAAAAGGTAGTTTGTTTGTCTCTCATTTTCTTTTTTAAGATTTATTTGGGTAATTACAAGTGGGAAAGGAGAAGGAAGAAAATGATTTTAGGGATAATTTCCTTTGGCTTTTCAAAGTACAGTTTCCGGAAATGAAATCTGACAGAGAAGAAATACAATAAGCATGCACTCGGTTCATGGGGTGATGACAATAAAACACAAGCACTAAACATCCCATGTTTGGGAAACATTTCTAAGCTCTTTACATTTATTTTCTCCTCAATTCTTACAACAGCACAGCATGTGCTACTATTTTCTCCATTTTACAGCTGAGCAAACTGAGGCACAGAAATTTATGTAAATTCCTTGGCATCACATAGGTAGCAACTGCCAAAGACAGACTGTGAACTCAAACACACTAGAATTGGGGTCTGAATTCATAATCACCAAAATGGAGAGTTTAGAATTATCCACTGTTAACACATCACGTTTCTCCCTACCCCAAAATCTGTATTTTGATGTCAAAACAAATTTTTCAAAATATAATTTTATTTTATTTATTTATTTTTTAAGATTTTATTTATTTATTTGACAGATCATAAGCAGAGAGGCAGGCAGAGAGAGAGGGGAAGCAGGCTCTCTGCTGAGCAGACAGCCTGATGTGGGGCTCGATCCCAGGACCCCAAGACCATGACCTGAGCCAAAGGCAGAAGCTTAACCCACTGAGACACCCAGGCACCCCAAAATATAATTTTAAATGGCTATATGATGTTCTATCTTTTAGAAATGTTATGGCTCATCTCATCAATCATTCCTCCTTTTTATATTGTTTCCCTTTTCTTGCTATCATGAATTCAGCTGTGATAGTGCTGCAAAAAATATCTTGCTACTGTACTAATGCCTTTGAACTTAAAAAAAATCCATAGTTATTTTCAAATGATTTCTGATAGAATGTTACCAATTTTAGTGCATCAGGAGCCTATGAGAAGACTCAGCTCATCACTTTCTCAGTAATATAAAATACTACCAACTTTATTTTGGCATGTTAGGATTTGGTGATCTTTAAGGCAATTTTTAGGAGACATTTATCAACGTTTTTTATAGTTTCTATGAAGTACATAGTAAGACAGAAAAGAAATTCCAGATTTGAACACAATGCTTAGCTGTATGATATCACATATGAACTCATTCTGAACTTCAATTTTCTTACCACGCTAATAGGTCTATGACTTGCACTCTCCAATTCAGTGGCTTCTGGTAAAAAAAAAAAAAAAAAATATATATATATATATATATATATATATATATATATATATATATATATATTATGTGAACGTGCTCTGTGAACTGTAAAGTGCTATCCAAACAACACTATTGGTTGTTGATACCATGAGGAACAGACAAATTAAATTTTTTACTGTGACACAGGAAACTGAAAACTGTTTACTATAGCACTAAAATTAAGGTAGTTCATTCTGTTTTATCCTTGGGTCTGATCTATTCATTCTGTGTGAGTCTTCTGAAGTAATATGGAAAGTCTGTAATTCCTGTTTCCAAGGAAAAGGACATTAATAGATATATATTCTTTTTGGGTCATGAGATGGATAGCAGAAGCAAGAAATGAAGATCCATAGATTTTTATTTTTCCTCCCTCCCTCTCTCTCTGTCTCTCTTTTTTTTTTTTTAAGAGAGGTTGGGGGAGGGGCGGAGGGAGACTGCTCAGCACAGAGCATGACATCAGGCTTGAGCTCACAACCCTGAGATCAAGACCTGAGCTGAAATCAAGAGTAGGACCCTTAATTCACTGAGCCACACAGGGGCCCCAAATTCTGATTCTCTTTTGAAGTATAGAGAAAACATCAATTGCTTATATTATCTGACTTTTGATCAGTCTGTTTTAGTACATATGTTTTTTTATTAATTAATTTATTTTCAGAAAAACAGTATTCATTATTTTTTCACCACACCCAGTGCCCCAAGCAATCCGTGCCTTCTATAATACCCACCACCTGGTACCCCAACCTCCCACTCCCCTGCCACTTCAAACCCCTCAGATTGTTTTTCAGAGTCCATAGTCTCTCATGATTCACCTCCCCTTCCAATTTACCCCAACCCCCTTCTCTCTTAACTCCCCATGTCCTCCATGCTATTTGTTTTGCTCCACAAATAAGTGAAACCATATGATAGTTGACTCTCTCTGCTTGACATATTTCACTCAGCATAATCTCGTCCAGTCCGGTCCATGTTGCTACAAAAGTTGGGTATTCATCCTTTCTGATTGAGGCATAATACTCCATAGTGTATATGGACCACATCTTCCTTATCCATTCGTCCATTGAAGGGCAACTTGGTTCTTTCCACAGTCTGATGACTGTGGCCATTGCTGCTATAAACATTGGGCTACAGATGGCCCTTCTTTTCACTACATATGTATCTTTGGGGTAAATGCCCAGTTGTGCAATTTCAGGGTCTTAGGGAAGCTCTATTTTTAATTTCTTAAGGAATCTCCACACTGTTTTCCAAAATGGCTGCACCAACTTGCATTCCCACCAACAGTGGAAGAGGGTTCCCCATTCTCCACATCCTCTCCAACACATGTTGTTTCCTGTTTTGTTAATTTTGGCCATTCTAACTGGTGTAAGGTGATATCTCAATGTGGTTTTAATTTGAATCTCCCTGAGGGCTAGTGATGATGAACATTTTTTCATGTGTCTGATAGCCATTTGTATGTCTTGATTGGACTAAGTTTATATCCTTCTTCCCATTTTTTTATATGTTTGCCTGTTTCGTGTGTGTTGAGTTTGAGGAGTTCATTATAGATCCTGGATATCAACCTTTTGTCTGTACTGTCATTTGCAAATATCTTCTCCCATTCCGTGTTTTTGTTGATTAAATATTTTTGAAAGATTTGGAAGATTCAGATTTAAACCCCTATTTATTTTTATTATTAGCTAAACAAGAAGGTAGTGCAAGGTAGTTCATTTGGAATATAACTCATTCTGCTAGACAAGACAGCAAAATTAAAACTCTCTTTACTGTATCCATAACTTACATACTATTTTTATGTATATGTTATTTATATGACATTATTTATCTGGTCAGTACTCATTTAGATTTACCAACATATTTACCATTTCATGCCCTGTCACTGCTTTGAATATTTCGGGAATCTAGTGTTCCTTTAAAACAATAATATAATGTTTATCTGAGTCTATGTTTATTTAAGTTTGTATCTCCTGGTCATAAATTCCTTTTTGTTTTGTCTGAAAATGCATTTGTTTTGCTTTTATCCTTAGAGGGTATTTCAGATAGGTAAATAATTTTAGGTGGTTGGGTTTTTTTCATTTCATCCCACGGAAGATGTTCAATGGTCTTATGGCTTCTTTTGTTTCTTGTTAGAAGTCAGTTCTTGATGGTTCATCTGAATGTGGTATATCACTTTTCTTACACAGTTTTTTGGTATCTTTTGCTTTTGTTATCTGCATTTTTTAACTGTGAGTAGTACTTGCATAGCTGTGAATTTCCTTGAACTTGTCCTGTTTAAAAGTTAAAGTGTTTGAATCTCTAAATTACTATTTTATTCATATCTAATAAATTTCAGTCATGATTTCCTCATATACAGCTACTGCCCCTTTGTTTTCTCATCTCCTTATGAGATTCCAAATAAATATGTAAGTTCTTTTAATTCTACTTTCAATATACTTTATGTCTTTTGGTGAATTTTATCTTTTTACTCCATGCTTTTTTGATACGGAGCTTCCTCACCATTAATTCTCTCTTAATCTTCCCCACCTTCCTTATAAATTTACTGACTGGATTCTTAATCTTAGTTATTGCACTTTTTTTAATTCTAGTAATTCTATTTAATACTTTTATTATTCTATTTGGCAATTCTGCTATATGACTTTTTGTATTTTCTAGTCCTCTGCCAGAGTTTTTAACCTTTTAATTTATCTTTTGAGTACAATAAGGTAAAGTCTAAATGATTCTATTCATCAAGAAATTCTCTTGGTCTCTTTTGATTGTCATGTTTCTTTATGTTGTCATTTATATTGTCTTATCTTCTCGACTTCTTTATTAATTTTTACTTCAGGCTGGACGTTTGGTTCATAAAACTGTAGTAGTATCTTGAGGACTAACACAACATTAAATAATTCCAGAGAAGTTTTGTGTTTGCTTCTCCTGGGTACCTGCAGGCAGAAGTTTATCTGGGATCAACTTAAAGCAGGGTTTATGAACTGCAGGATTTTATTAGCATTTGGGGACAGATACATATTTGTTGTGGGAGGCTATTCCACATACTGTAGGAGACTGGATACTTTCCTTGGTCTCTGCTCATTAGAAAGCAATATCATCCTCTTCCCCTAGTTGTGACAACCATAATATCTGTAGACATTGCCAAATGTCCCTTGGGGGGGGGGGGACCTGCCAACAGGTAAGATCTACTGACTTAACTCAATTTTAGAGAGTGAAATTCCCTGGCACTTTCAAATTGATTAAAGAAAGCTATGCTAGAATTCACATGATGTCTCTTCTACTTATTCCAGTCTTAAACGTAAGGTATAATTCCTCAGGCCCACCACCCAAAATTTAAATTTATAATGGAGTCCCTCGGTCAAGGTAGGATCCAGGCTCTACTTATACTCTCCATAGGATGTAGGTATTACTGCATTGCTTTGTCTCAGTCTCTTCTAGATTAGTAAATGTGCCCAAGGTAGGGGAGCCTGCGTGGCTCACTCTGTTACATTTATGACTCTTTATTTCATCTCAGGTCCTGATCTCAGGGTTATGGGATCGTGCCCTGTACTGGGCTCCTCACTCATCAGGGAGTCTGCTGAAGATTCTCTCTCTCTTCCTTTGCCCCCCCCCCCCACCAAATAAATAAATATATATTTTTTAAAATGCCCAAAGTAAAATCATACTGGAATAGTGGATTGCTTCTCTAAAATTTAGACTAGCAGTCCCTCATCATTATGTTAGCTCTCTGTATTAATGTTCTCTCACTGCTGCAACAATTCATCACACACTTAGCACCTTAAAAATACAGACTTACTCTGTCACAGTTTCTGTGAGTCAGAAGATGGGAGACAGCATGAGTCTCATACACCTAAAATCAAAGTGTTGTCAAGGTTCTGGTTCTCAGCCTGAATATCTTTTCCAAACTCAATGATTATTAACAGAGGTCATTTTCTTCTCATACTTTTCACATGGTCCTCTGGATCTTCAAGCCAGCAAAGGCATGATGAATTGTCTTAGTGTTTCAAATCTCTATGTCTACTATTTCTGCAGAAGGTTAACATAGGGCTCCTATGATGAAATTGCACAGCTGGATATTACCCCTATTTTAAAGCCAATGTTTGGTAACATTAATTACATCTTAATTATGTCCATTTTACCTGAACAAATGCATGGGTATATCTCCTCATACTGACAGTCCCAGGGTCTAGAGTGTGGAAGCAATATGGGGACTATAATTTTACCACACTCATCAATGATTTCAGGAATATTTTTTTCCTTTGTAATATTTTTCTAGTTTTTCCAGTTATCTCAGAGGAAACACTGGCCTGAACACTTACTCCACCATTACTGAAAGCAGAATTCCTTTTGGTAAAGTTTTTGTCAGGACTTTAAAAATTTCTCTCACAAATTATCTCCATTTAACCAGTATAAGACATCAGACTGTCCATTTTTATAATGTTCTAGTAAGGTTCAAATCTCAGGTCTTCTGAGAAAGTCTTCTCTGACTTTCTACAAAGCTTCTCACTTCTTTATGACTCACTTTTGACACCTATTAACTTGTAACTACATTACCTAAAATACTGAATTATTGTGAGAATTAAATAAAGATATATAAAGTCACTTTGAATGATAAAACATGTATACTAAATGTTAATTTTCAGAATGTTCATTTTAATTATTTGACTTTAGAAAAACATATTTATATTTAAAAAATGCAGATAAATGGAAAGTAGCCTACTCATCCATATTTTAATTCCCAAATAAAACACATCTTTAGAAATAGCAGACCTCATTGTATATTGCCTATATCCAAAGAACAACGTATAACCAGATTATTTAAATAAAAAGTGGAGAAAGACAACTATCATATGATCTCCCTGATATGAGGAAGTGGAGATGCAACATGGGGGGTTAAGGGGGTAGAAGAAGAATAAATGAAACCAGATGGGATTGGGAGGGAGACAGACCATAAGTGACTCTTAATCTCACAAAACAAACTGAGGGTTACTGGGGGGAGGGGGGTTGGGAGAAGGGGGGTGGGGTTATGGACATTGGGGAGGGTATGTGCTTTGGTGAGTGCTGTGAAGTGTGTAAACCTGGCGATTCACAGACCTGTACCCCTGGGGATAAAAATATATTATATGTTTATAAAAAATAAAAAAAATTTTAAAAAAGCAAATACTCTAAAAAAATAAAAAATAAAAAGCATACACACAACAAAATTAGACATTTCTATCATTCTTTAGCTTTGATTATTCTTTAAACTCTGGAGTGGATATTTAGAAAATGATTATCCTAAATGAGACAAATTGTCTTGTCCTGGGATTGGTTTTTGATGAGATATATCTTTTTTGCCAGTCTATAAAAAAAAATTTATAAAAATGTTTCAGCAGTAGGCATAAAACAATGTTAAGAAAAATTAGTTTTAGCTCTACAGCTACATAAACATAGGATATGACTGCAGATTTTAAGGCAAACCATGTTGAACATGTTTGAATTCAAGTTGAGATATAATGTTTTAGTACATTCACACCAATTCTCAAAGAAGAGTGTCACACATAAAGAACTCAGAAAAAAAGCACAAAAGGCCATCTGTGAGATTTGAACAAAGCTGTTGAAAATACTTCGTTCATCTTACAGTTAAGAATTCTAAAGTTTAAGTAATTGGTGTTTAGAAGAGTGGTAACTCACACTTGGGGGGGGAAAGTCACTGGGAAAAATAAAATGTAGGAAGGATGATTTGTATAATTTTGGTCATCTGAAAGTTTTCTATTAGAACTGAATTAACTTCTTTTTGCACATAAAAATAATTCCCTATAGGAAAAAAAAATACAGTAATAGAGACAGACAAAAATTAAAACACAGAAAAAATAGAAGTTACTAAAAATTTTTTTCTCATATATGTGTAGTCAAATTCTTCACTTTCTATTGGCCATTTCACAATTAAAATATTAAAAACGATATTGGCGCTAAGAACTGGGAAGTTGTTTCCTACCGAATCAAGTGTTCTTACTTCCTCCCCTGGATCTGTGAGTTTCCTTCTTCCTCTACCTCACTTTCATCAAAAGCATCCCTTGAGACTGTAGCTCAAAAAGGTCACCACACTTTAGAATCCTTCAGAGATATATTAACAATTCTATGCCTGGTTTCATTACACACTAATTAATCAGAATCCTTGGAAATAAGACCCAGTCACCAATTTTTTTAAGACTCCACAGGTGATCCTCATGTGAAACCAAGTTTGAGAAACAGGGTTTTCCAGGCTATTGTTAGTCAAATGTAGTTAGTATCAGAAAAGTCTATTCAAAATATGAGGATAAAGCAACAACAACAACAACAACAACAAATACACACACAGATTTACAGATTATGAAATAAGTAAGCATTTTACTGTCATTAAAATATTAGGGTTTCAATGGCTAACTAGATTTTTGGGGGTGATCATTTTCTAGTATCCACAAATGTTGAATCACAATGTTGTACACGTGAAGCTGATTTAATAATTTTTTAAAATATCCTTATGTTTTCTAGGCAGGAATCCAGTCCATGCAGCTTGGTGCATAACTGATTTGAGCACCTGTATGTGTCTTACGTGGCTGTTGTAATAAACATACTGATCCCAAAACAACCCTGCTGATGCTCATGAAGGTGCATTTTTGTGTGTGAACATAGAGCTGTGTCTATGTGTGTATTAAAT
This sequence comes from Mustela nigripes, assembly GCF_022355385.1. Classification (NCBI taxonomy): domain Eukaryota; kingdom Metazoa; phylum Chordata; class Mammalia; order Carnivora; family Mustelidae; genus Mustela; species Mustela nigripes. Next base: position 17,871,754 of record NC_081568.1, read on the forward strand.
GATATAATATTAGTGTAATATATGTAGAGAAATGGATATATTTGCAACTATTATCAAAGTATATATAAATACAAAATGCACATAAATATAACAATTAAAATAAACTTTTTTTCATTTATTTTAAGATAAAAGCCTAAAATCTTTGACTTGGAGAATGAATGGAGGCAATCTAATTTAAATTTCCATAAAATCTCAGTTACATTCTTTGATAGTCTTTGTCAATGAATATTCGATAATCTCTTAATATTTCAAGTTTACTTTTGTAAGCGAGAGGCAATGGTTGTGACTGTTCAATTCTTGGAAGGCCTTTATCTTAAACTTAGTTCTAAATCACAATAACTGTATCTATGTTTGCCTTATGAATCATTTTACAATAAGAAATTGTTACTTTAAGCATCCTTCAGTTTTTACATACAAGTGTGACACTGCTTAGGTAAAATAATCTTTCTCTTAAACAATTAAAATGCCACAGGTGAATTGTTTTAAACATGAAATTAGTATTAACCATAACTAAAGGTGAGTCAGTATAAATAACCAAATATATATTTTATATATGAATATTGTATGTCATATATAAATATATATAGTAATAATATTGAAGGAAAAACTGAAAGAAAATATGAGAGAAGCTAGGTAATGTAGTGAGCACAGTTTTAATATAGCTAATAAAAATTATATATATATATGTGTGTGTGTGTGTGTGTGTGTGTGTGTGTGTGCAGTAACTATTAAAGGTAAAAACAGAAAGAAAACATGAGAGAAGCTAACTCCCTCTTATGGGTTAAATTGTATGCACCAAAAACTCAAATGTTGACATCTATATTACTTCGCTAAGTCTGTATTAGTTTGCTATATCAATTTGCTAGTTAGTACCACAGCCTGCATAGCTTAAAACCCAGAAATTTATTTTCTCACAATTATGGAAGCACAAAATAAGAGAACAAAGTATTTGCCAGGGTTGGTTTCTTTTGAAACCACTCTCCTTAGCTTGTAGTTGGCTACCTCTATTGTGTGACTTCACATGATCTTTTCTCTGTGCATATGTGTGACCTACTCTATTCTTCTTACAAGGATATCATTTTAACTTAATTACTGTTTTACAGACCCTAACTCCAAATACAGTAACATTCTGAGATTGTGGGTTCATATGACTTTAACATATGAATTTGGGGGTAATACAATTTAGTTCATAATAGAGTCCTACTCACCAGGGCCTCAGACTTTGACCTTATTTTAAAGTAGAATTACCACTGATACAATTGGTTAAGACAGACCGATGTCCTTCTAAAAAGGAGAAATTGTCCTCACAAGGTAGAACACCAAGTGAAAATGAACACAGAGATTAGGGCAATGCATCTACAAGCCCAGGAATGCCAAAGCTTAACAGCAAACCACCAGAACCTAGTAGAGATTCATCAAACAGGTTCGCCATTATAGCCCTCATAAGGAAGCAAGTGGCTGACACTGTCAGCCCAGCCTTGTGGTCTCCAGACCTGAGACAATAAATTTCTGTCATCCTAAGGCATCCAGTCTGTGGTGCTTTGTTACAGCAGCTACAGGAAACCAACACCTCCCTTCAAAACAGTATTTCAACAGGGATAAAACAAAACAAAACATGTTCCATAAATCATTAGAAGGCACCTGAAATAATTTATGTGTCAGATGTACCATGGCAAAACTAGAGAATCACTGAGAAATAACTAAAGTTATCCTTATTAAGAATCAATATTAGATAACTAATGCAATTTTAAATACCAGTAGACCTCAAATGAACTTTCAAGTAAGGCAAAAATTAACTTATTCCTATTGGAGTTATTCACAGAGTTCCATGAATGAGTAAAAAGGTTAAATCATTTGTCATCACTATTCAGTTTTATGGTTATCAATTAAATATTTTCAGAAAGAAAATGGGGTATGAATTTCATTTTCAGTTTTTATTCTTTATTCCTATGGATATTTTCAAAAGAAATGTGTTCAAAACCAGTAAAGTTAAAAATACATATATTTATATGAACTGTGATTTTTTTTATTGAAATAAAATTGCCATTTTCTTTGTGAATCACTATTTTTTTTAGTTCAGCATATTCATCCTGTGTGTCAAGTTGTGATTCATTTCTCCCACTTTTTCCTCTTTTAACATCTATGAGTGCTGTGTTGGTTCATTTTTATGCACACATGATGTCATATTTTTTGCCAATACAAAACTTTAAATTGATGAACGACATATCATTACCATGTAAAGTCAGCCTCTCCTCTCCCCTCTTAAGCCCAGTTCTATAAAATGAATATTTCATTGTGCAAAACTATCAAAATCACAAATGAAATACAATCATAAGTTATAGGGTATCACTGTTACTAGTTGAAGGGGCATTCATTATGGAGAAATTTGTTTTCCAGAAAGACAATTGGCCTAACTTGTGCTTTCCTAGGCAGGGGTGACTTTATTTGATTAGTGAGATTGCTAGAAGCAGGTGCGTCTGGGCAGCTCAGTGGGTGAAACCTCTGCCTTCAGCTCAGGTCATGATCTCAGGATCCTGAGATCGAACCCCGCATCGGGCTCTCTGCTCATCAGGGAGCCTGCTTCCCTCTCCCTCTCTGCCTACTTGTGATCTTTGTCAAATAAGTTTTAAAAATCTTAAAAAAATATATTGATAGAAGCAACCAAGAACACTTAATTCAGGATCTTCTGTTTCTGTTTCAGACCTGTCGATCTTGCAGAAAAGGTATATTCTAGCGACTATCGTATGCTGACACAGAGTGCCCCACCCGGGTCTGAAGATTGGCTGAGTATCTGCATGCCCATCTCACAACCCCTACATGGGCTTCCCAAATCTCCAGTCAGAGATTTAGCAGATATAAAACTAAATCTCTAAAGACATATTACTCAAGTGTTATTCCTAGCTCCTGTAAGGACTAGCTAAGTGATTTTAGCCAAGTTTCTTAAACACCTTGTATTTCAGTTTCCTAAAATCAAAAATGAACATGACCCTACAATGTCCTTCTTCCAGTTTTTGTAAAATTCAAATGATCTAATAAATGTCAAATGCTTAGAAAGTACCTGTCATCCAATAGTCATTGATTGATACTTGATGGTCTTCTGTCTTTTTTTTAATGATTCAATAGTTAGATATATTAAATGGTAGAGTTATTTGTTGGCCCCTGAATTCCCAACATTTTTAGAAGAATATCATATTTTTTCATAATTTCTTACAATGGGGAAAATGAAAGAAATTACACCCCAAATTTACATTTATAAAAAAAATGCTGAGAAATCATAATCTAGAGAAAGAAAAGGAATTAAATATAGACCAGTTTCTGTGTTCATAGCTTTTTGCACATTACCTAATTAAGTGCAATAAATGCTTGGCTCTAGCCTTTAGTTTGGGAAAGGGTGATTCTAGTCAAGTTCTAGTCACGTTTTGGCAAGATCAAAGACTTGGTCTAAAAACTGTACAGAATAATTTGTATACAACTTCTACCCAAATATTGCTAATTCATTGCTTTAGAATCAACTTAATATTCCTTAGTTTCCTAAGGTTGAATTATTTTAGATTTTTCATCTTTTCTTCTTATATAGGCATCCAATGATTCTACCCACAAATTTTGAAAAGATGTATTTTAATTTAGTCATAAATTCATTTAATGTCTCTTTGGACATCTTTTATCCATGAGTTATTTTTAAATACATTTCTCAATCTACAGATACTTGGGGATTTTTTCCAGCTATTTTTCTTTGTTTAATCTCTAGTTCAATTCAAATGTAGTAGGAGAACATATTTTGCATGGTATTTATTCTTTTAAATTTGTTAAGGTATTAGCCTAGAATGTGGTTTTTTGGTTTTGTTTTTGTTTTTAGTTTAAAAAGAATGTATCTTCTGCTGTTGTTGGAGGGAGCACTCTGAACATTTCAATTAGATCAAGTTCATTAAGAATGTTAGCCATTTGTACCCTTATTGATTTTCTTATTTATCGATTTATCAATTTCTAACAGGGTGATAATGAATATTCCAATGACTATCATATATTTCTCTATTTCTCCTTTTACTTCTATTGGTTTCTACTTCATGTGTTTTGATACTCTCTTTTGAGGTATATATATATTGCTGTTATTTCTTCTTGGTTAATTTATCCCATTATCATTATGTAATGACATTCTTTATTTTTGACGATCTTGCTTGTTCTAAAATCTACTTTGCCAGTAATTCATATTAACTCTCTCTCTGACTCTTAACACTCTGCTTTTGTCTTGACATTTCTCCTCTGACTTTTTAAATGACCTTTGTGGTTACATGGGGATCACCTAATTATCCAGGATAATTTTCCATCTCAATTTCCTTAACTTAAGTGCATTTGAAAGTCTTTTGCCATGTAAGGTGACATGTACAGGTTCAGGAATTAAGAGACAGACATCTTTGGTGAGGAGCATTATTCTGTGTACATCAGACAAGTGGAAAATAACAAATGTTGGGGATGATGTGGAGAAATCATAACACTCTGATTTCTAAATCTAGGAATGAAAAGCTACTTTAATATTAGAAAATCAATCAATGAAATTCAACATACTAACATGAAAAGTTAAAAGAGTACAATCAGAATAGTGAAGCAATTGTGTTTTGCTAAAATGGTATAGCCGTTAGAAAAAAAGTTTGGCTTTGCTCAAAAAGTTAAACACAGAATTATATGACTCTGCAGTTTTAGTAATAGGTATATAGTAAGAGAGGTGTAAACAGGTACTAAAAGAAATACTTGTACGTGGATGTTCACAGTAGCACTATTCACAAGAGCCAACAGGTAGAAACAAATCAAATGCTTATCAACAAATGAATGGAAAAACAAATTGTGACATGCAAGTGCACTATAGTTAATATTTAGCTTTAAAAATGAAGTACTGATGCATGCTACAATATTATCATGTGAATGACCTTCACAAACAATACGAAAAATGAAAGAAGCCAGGCACACAATATCACATATTGTATGATTCCACTTCTATGAAATACTCAGGATAGAATCCACAGAGAGAAAGCAAATAGGTCATTGCCAAGGTGAATAACTGCTTAAAGGGTACACATATTTTGTGGGGTGATGAAAATGTCTTGGAACTTGACAGAGGTGATGATTGAAGAGCATCATGAGCATATTACATGCAACTGAACTAAAATGGTTAATTTATATTATGTGAATTTTATTTCATGTTTTAAAAATGCTATCTTATTAATAAAAGGCAAGGTATTAGGTATAAATAAATTAACTATGATGATTAATTTTATGTGTACACTTGTCTGGGCCATGGTGCAGATACTTTGTTAGATTTTTTTTTTTTTTTTAGATATTTCCAGGAGAATGTTTTTAAGTGAGATATATATTTAAATTAGTGGATTTGAGTAACAAATTGTCCTTATTCAGTCAGTTGAAGGCCTAAATATAAAAAAAGGCTGTGCTTACCCAAAAAAGAAAGACTTGCTTGGCAAATTCTTGACTTTGCCTACAACACTGGTTCTTGGTTCCATAGCAGACTGCCTTTGGATTCCAGCTACTACTTTTTCTTGAGCTTTTAACCAGCTAGCCTCCCTCAGATTTGCATGTGAGCCATTTGCTTAAATTAAACTTCTTTCTTTTCTACTATGTGTACACCCTATTGGTTCTATTTCCCTGAAGGGCCCTAATGTAGTAATTTATTCAAAATCATACAGAAATTCAGAGGCAGAGAGCTTATACCTAAGAAGTCAGGCACTCTCAGTTCAAAACCCAACAATATTTACTGCCATTAATAGAACACATTCTGGAGTCAGATTGCCTGGATTTGTATCCTAGCATCACCCCTTACTATATGTGTGACTTTATTTAAGTTAACAACTGTAAGCCAGAGTTTCCTAAACTATTAAATGAGATACACTGAATAGATACAACATAGTATTGTTATGCCCTTTCAAAGAGAAAAACATGTAAATTTCTCAATAGAGCAATGGCTGCATGTATTTTATAAAGACCAGACACTATTATTACTTTAACAAAAACAGTTTAGTTTATAATTATGATCGACTATTCCTTGTTGACTATTCTTGTCTCATTTAAGAATTCAACTCAACTTATGGGGGAATATGGACTTCGTGCCAGTTACGTCAGTGTCTGAACTAATGGATCTGCAGTGTACATAGTGTGTGCTCTTGGTGAAATTAGTTATCTTTTCTGAATTCATAATATTCACTTGTCAGAGGTGATTTAGCTACTTATCACAGCTAACTCAATATAATAAAATCCTATGTGATATGAAGTAGCTCTAGTAAATGTATAGCTCTAATAATGGTAGTATTTTTACTTTATTGCCTCATTCTTCCTTTGTGATTAAATATGCACAGAGCATGTTAGATTTCATGAGAGTTTAAGTCTTCTAATGATACCAGGTTATCCATTAGATGCTTTAGTTAAAAACTTATGAAAGGTAATCTTGAAATATGTATTTACATATGTCTGTATGTATGCATATACACAAAAATATACATCTACACACAGATCCTTAACAAGCACAGGGAGAAAAATAAATTTATATGGAAAACTTCTGATACTTAAAATATAGATAATTAATCCACTTTTGAATGTATTTTTAAATTCTAGTTTTCCATCCTAAAATTTCCTGGGAACACATGTATACTTCTACAGTAGTCTTCTACTCAGGCAAATACACACACACACACACACACGCACACACACACACACTTTAGAAGAACTGTTCTCATGTCAAAGAACAAATATCTTTAGAAATGCTAAGGAGGGTGGCTGGGTGGCTCAGTGGATTAAAGCCTCTGCCTTCAGCTCAGGTCATGATCTCAGGGTCCTGGGATCAAGCCCCCCATCAGGCTCTCTGCTCAGTGGGGAGCCTGCTTCTCCGTCTCTCTCTGCCTGCCTCTCTGCCTACTTGTGACCTCTGTCTGTCAAATAAATAAATAAAATATTTTACAAAAAAGAAATACTAAGGAAATTGAAATTGACCCATTTACCCCTATAAAAAATACATTGATTAAGTATCTGTGGACTAAAATATCTATGACTAAAAATATTATTTATTTATAACTTACTTGAAAAATAAATGTGCTACTCAAGAATGAGCTTGGGTATCAGTCTACAAATATTTTTGTTCTTTAAGTTCTTAAAAATCAATCTGAAGAAATGTCTATATGAAAAATTATCAGGAAATCTCTAAAAAGATTAATGACAAAAGTACTGAACCAAGTTTCAAATTTATTTTTCTGGAATAATTGCAAAATACATATAATAGATTCAAATTGTGATTTCTATTATCTAATAATTATTTTATCATTTTACTTAAATTATATAAAGTGCTTAAAGTTGCTGAGCCTGGAACTCCTTGTCTAAAAAATTTGAATAGTTTCATTCCAATACATGATTATAGAGATTATATATGACACTCTATATAAAGTACAACAGCACAGTCTATACCTTAAAGTTGATGTGAGTGTGTGTATATAATATATTATATACATATGTATATATAAATTTCACAAATAAGATATTTAGGTCAATTAAATATTGTGAATATATATATTTTTTTAAGCAAGATAAGATAGTCTATTGATTGAATTCAACAAAATCCTTGTATCACTTGGTAAAACATATTTACAAGAGAAATTACTGTATTTAATTTTGCTGATGCCTTTGCTTTTCTCTAAGACTCAATTTTTTAACAAAAGCATATACTCTTAATAATATTCCCTATACACACCTATGTATTTGTGATATTATTGGACATAAAGTATTTGGTCTGTTGATGTCAGCATTTTTTTTTACTTTAATGTTTCTTTTTATTGAGGGATAATATTTCAAAAAATGCTATGAATATTTTTTCCTTGTTATACTTTCGTCAGCATTTTCACATATGTATCAGATAGATTAAGGGGGGAAAATGGCAATACAACCCGAAGGCTGAAAGTTTAAATGCAAGAAAGACTAGAAATAGAGAAGCCATAGTTGTCATAGCAACATAATCTTGCTATATTCATATTATCCTTTTCCACACAAGAAGAATTTTCAAAGCTCCATAGAGTTGTTCCAAGTAGTAGGGGAGTGAATCCTGTGTGCATTTAATATAGAACTTTAAGGTGCTCTTAATACAGCCCATCTTCAGTAGAAGCAACACTGTACTTGAAATTTAATTCAGATAATATAATCATTTAGAGAGATCTCCAGTAATACATTCTTTATGAGATAATGTATAGTTAAGACTACCTTTTTGCTTTTTTCCAGGACACATGAAGACAGAAGCATCTCATAGTAAAATTTTAGAATTATTCCAAGGTTTTACTAAACCTGATTCTTTTATTTCCCAGCTGCTTTCTTCTGGTTTTTATAAAAATCAGCACGTATTATGCATCTTCTTTCACCAGTGAATATTATATATTTTATCTTCCATGTTTAATTTTGAGCCTTTCTAATCTTTTGATATACCTATTTTCACTTTAAGATATATTGAGAAATGAATAATATCATGCACACACAAATTCCACACTCTGACTCTACCTAATCTTTTGCTAGAAAATTAATAACAAAAATAACAAACAAAAATTTTACATAGAACATAATCAACTATGAAATTCATATTTAGTTTTATTTTGGAAATACTATTTAATGAAAAATACACATACTCATTCAAGCCCATAGAGAATTATACAAATGCCAAGCCACAGTATAACTTAATATATCCTACTCTTTTTCCCATTAATTTCCTTTCTTCCCATTCAGCTTAAAGTTATTAGAAAGAATTTGTCCAGTTCCAGATAAAATGAGATACTTCAGGGAATGGATTAAATGGTATAAAGGGTATTAGTTGTGACCATCTGGGAAGAAATGTAGTTTCTGGAGAGTCTGAAAATTGTACTGCAAGGACATCATAGATTGAACACAGCCACAGAGATGCCCAATGAGAATTGAGAATGTGAAATACTGAGTAGCAGTCAGAAATTGCTCAGAGTAGGAAAGAACTACAGAGGAGGCACAACAAGGTCCTAGTACAAGATCTCTCAGCAGATTGCTTGGCTATGGGCCTCATGACCCTTTAGGAGAGTAGACATTACTTTATTTAAGGTCAGTGGTAATAGTCTACTTTGCCTAACATTTGCTTGTTCCAGTTTGATTTATTATTGTATCCCATGGTTATGACACCTGCCTTAGTAAATATTGAGAAAAGCATTTTCTTAAAATACAGCCATGTTGACAATGTCTGGTTCAGCCCTGAGAAAAAATGGCTCTTCCTCAGATTTGACACTTCTCCTTTGATGCTGTTATGCCCAAATAACTGAAATAGTAAAGATAAAGAGCAACATCTCTCTCTGCTACTCTTCACCATATCTTGATAAGTAGATACCTAACATGTAAGAGAAATTTTGCTATTGTCCAAGACATAGCTCCTAGAATTTGTAGAGATTTTAGAGAATGGTAATCTCTTAAATTATGACAAATATGCAACAATATACAATTTTAAAGGGACATGCTATTTGAAATGTCATCAACTCATATAAAAACAATGCATTTTTTACCATAATGGGCCAACATGTTAAGAAATACTAATTCAAATGGAGTAAAACAATGAAATCCCACAAAATAGGGATTTAACACACTAATGTGTATGTTATTTTGAAAGCATAACACAAAAGCAGTAAGTTACAAATTCACATTATACTCTCTGAGTACTTAGATTTTGACACTTTACTTTTTTCTAGTTTTAATTGATTTTTTTTTCAAATGTACAAGAAGAAGAAAAATCTTCATGTTACACAACTGTTCTAAATAAATGTAGTGGGTTTTAGAAAAGCTGTTTGTTCATTCACCAATTCTGATGTACCCTTGTTTATTTTATGCAAGGTAATCTATAACTATACATTAGTATTCATTACTCTATATAGATCTTTTAAGGTAGAAATCAAGGTTAAAGTGAAACATCAAATGTCAATATAAAATACAGTATGTTTTTTTAGGTTTAAAAGAATTTTCATATGTAATTTTATTTTATAATCACTTTCACTAAAAAAGATTCAGAGTTAATGTGTAAAAAAAAACTTTATTTAGGACCTACTTATTTTTTTTTTACTACAACAAAACATATTTAATATAATTTGTTTGAACTTAAAATATTTATGTTCTGAATTGAAGAAAAAAAATTCTGAGCCCCATAACACTACTTACAATCTGTATGAATAGCCATTCCCTGACCTTTTCTTATTTTTATTTTTTTTTCCGGGACAAATGTTATTTTTAAGAATCTAATTTATCATTTCCTACATGTGTATTTTAAAAGAAAACAAAAATGTTTCTGCTATTTCTGAACAACAAAAAATCAGAAACATATGATGAAATAAGCATAAAACTTTTATATGACAATCTAATTATGGAAATACAATGTAAACTGCTGGAAGAGTCATGTAAGAATTCTAACCACCCTCACTCCAGCAAAAAACAATAATGATTGGTGAAAATAATTTTAAAAAAATCTCTGGAAAATTTCCTAAAGACATATTTAAGTGAAAAAAAAAATCTATTAAATCTGTGTAAGAAAAGCCAGAGTCTATGGCATCTGAGCCAAGACCTGCTCTACTCCCTCCCTGCCTCCCCAGTTTATCATAAATGGAGATTTGTTTTTGGTCATTGAAGCCAAGAATACATCACTTCATCTTTCCCCTGGCTTTTAGTCCACTGCTACAGTATCTTCCTAGGAGGGGAGAACACTACCACTACCACTAACACTACCACTACCATTTCTCATCATCTCATGCAGAGGCTCTATTCTAGACAAGAGGAGCTAAGAGGACCGGAATCTCTTCCTCCATTCAGTTCCAACTTGTAAGGTGGAAGCTCCACCCAGTAGGCAACAGGCTGAGAATACTGGGGCCCAGAAGGCCCTCATGCAAAACAAAACAAAACAAAACAAAAACAAACAAAGCAAAAAATCAAAACAAACAAACAAACAAAATCAGAGGCTCCTCCCTTACTCAACTTCTTGCTCATTAAGCAAGGTTGTCATTCTAAGAAAATTCCAAGAAAAGCTTGCCACTATGCCCACACCCATCTCTGGAGCAGGGGCACAGATTTGGTGGAAGAGGAATCAATCAGAACAGGTGATCATGTAATCCTAAAAGACAGTGTACATATTTCTTCCTTCTTGTTTAAACTGAATAAAAAACAATTATATAAAGCAATATGTAAACAACTGCATTATTGGGACTATAATATATAATATATATTTGACAATAACAGCACAAAATAAAAAGGTGAAAGCTAAGCTGTACTGAAGTAAGGAAATAACTCCAAATGGTAACTCAGATTCACAGCAACTGATGAAGAGAACCAGAAGTGGTAAATAAGAAGGTTGGGGCACCTGGTGGCTCAGTGAGTTAAGCTGCTGCCTTCAGCTCAGGTCATGATCTCAGGGTCCTGGGATCGAGTCCCGCATCGGGCTCTCTGCTCAGCAGGGAGCCTGCTTCCCTTCCTCTCTCTCTGCCTGCCTCTCCATCTACTTGTGATTTCTCTCTGTCAAATAAATAAATAAAATCTTTAAAAAAAAAAAAGAAGGTTAATACAACAGGCCCTATAGACAATTAACTGCTCTCCTCTCCTTTTCTCAGATTTAAAAAAAAGATTTAAAAGTATTTAAAGGATTTAATCGTAAGAATGTATTTTGAGTTTCAAAATATACAGATCCAATTTCCATAACACTAATAATATTTAAGAAGTGGGAATATGGGATATGGATACAGAGAAGTAAAGTTCCTATTCTCACTGGAATAAATCAGAAGTAAATTCTGGTAACTTAAGATATATATAGGAAGCTCTACAGTAAACATTAAGTAAATGGCTCAAAAATATACTATGAAATCACTTAAATATTAAGAGAATATCCTAGAAAATATTCATTTAATTAAAAAATAAAAGCATTAAGACGAAACAAACAAAAGGAACTGAAACATACAGAAAAAATAAAAGAGCAAATATAAATCATCAATAACAATATTAAGTGTGAATGAATTAAACAATAATATCAAGAGTCAGAGTTGACTGGATTGAAAAACTATATGCCCACTGCAGAAGACACATTTAAGAATAAAAGATACAAACAGACTGAAAGTAAAGGATAGAAAAATATGCTATAAAGAAGAACAATCATAAGAAAGCTGTAGATAACACCAGTATCAGATAACTTAGCCTTTTATTTTTTTATTTATTTTTTTTTTAAAGATTTTATTCATTTATTTGACAGAGAGAAATCACAAGTAGGTAGAGTGGCAGGCAGAGAGAGAGAGGAGGAAGCAGGCTCCCTGCCAAGCAGAGAGCCCGATGCGGGACTCGATCCCAGGACCCTGAGATCATGACCTGAGCCGAAGGCAGCGGCCTAACCACTGAGCCACCCAGGCGCCCCTAACTTAGCCTTTTAAAACAAAAACCTTTTGTTAGAGATAAAAAGGTTTTGTTCCTTGTTTGTTTTTTTTTTTTTTTTTGTGTGTGTGTGTGTGTGTGTGTGTGTGTGTGTGTGTGTTTTTGGAGGGGGGATTTTTGTAATGAAAGAGGTCAATATATGAGTAATCTGTAACAATTACATATACATACATACCTCACAAGAACTCCAAACCCCACATCCAACATGGATAGAACAATTGCACAGTACATACAAAAGGAAAAGATTTGGCCAACATTAAAAACTAACTATAGGGGCTCCAGGGTGGCTCAGTGGGTTAAGCCTCTGCCTTCAGCTCAGGTCATGATCTCAGGGTCCTGGGATCGAGCCCCACATCCAGCTCTCTGCTCAGTGGGGTGCCTGTTTCCCCTCTCTCTCTGCCTGCCTCTCTGCCTACTTGTGATCTCTGTCAAGTAAATAAATAAAATATTTAAAAAAATAAAAATTAAAATTAGCTATAGCTACAGATATGTAGGAAACACTTCACCCAACAATAGCAGAATAATCATTATTCTCAAAGCACAGAAAACATTGCCCAGAATAAATTATATATCATAATACATGTTTCAACATATTTAGGACTGGCTAACACAAAGTGTGTTTTCTCACCACAACAGAATAAGAAATCAGTAAAAGAAAAAATTGGGGAAATTCACAAATGTATTAAGATTAAACAAAACTATCCCAAATAACCAACAGGTCAAAGAAAATATAGCAAGGGAAATTTTAAAAATAGTTGAAGGATAATTAAAATGTAGACACATATACCAAAACCTTTGGGATGAAGCCAGTCTAGGATTTAAAGAAAATTTATAGCTGCAAAAGATTATATTAAGAAGGAAAAAGGGGAGCCTGGGTGGCTCAATGGATTAAGCCCCTGCCTTTGGCTCAGGTCATGATCTCAGGGTCCTGGGATCTAGTCCCGCATCGGGCTCTCTGCTCAGCAGGGAGCCTGCTTCCCTCTCTCTCTCTGCCTGCCTCTCCATCTACTTGTGATTTCTCTGTGTCAAATAAATAAATAAAATCTTAAAAAAAGAAAAAGGAAAAAAAAAAGCTCAAATTAATAACCTAATCTCCCCATGTTTAAACACGCAAAAAAATGAACAAACTAAAGCTAAAGTAAGCAGAAGGAAGACAATATATTTAGAGAGGAAACTAATGAAATTGAGGCTAGAAAATTAGAAGCCATTACTTAAACCAGAAGTTGTTTTTTTTGAAAAGAGAAAAAAACCTGAAAAACAATTTAAATACACTGACCAAAAATAAAATGAGAAAAGATTCAAACCATTAAAATCAGGAATGAAAGAGGGGACACTATTACCTACAGGAATCAAATGAATAAAAGGGATTATTCTAAACAACTCTATGCTAAAAATTTACATAATTCTGATTAAACAAATTCCTAGAACAACAAAAACTCTGTAACTAGCAGATTAAGAAATAGAAAATATGAATAGACATATAATAAATCCCAGGTTTGAATTCATAATTTAAGAACTTCATACAAATTAAGCCCAAACCCAGATAGCTTCATTGGTGAATTCCTTCAAAAATTTGAAGAAAATTAGTAGTAATTCTTCACAAATTCTTCTTAGAAACAGAAATGAAGAGACTATTTCTCAATTAATTCTATATTGTCAGTATTACCTCAAAAGCAAAATTCAAGAAACACAAGAAAGCTACAGATCAAAATTTCTTAGGTATATAGACACTAAATTCTTTTTTTTTTTTTTTTTTTTAAGACACTAACACTCTTACCAAAATAGTAGCTTACCAAATTCATCAATTCACAAAAACAATTCCACATCCTGACCAAGTAGGATTTATCCCAGGAATGCAAGACTCATCAAACATCCTAAAGCTAGTTATTTACAGTATATTATATTAAGAGAATAGATAAAATCATCTCAGTAGATGCAGACCAAGCAGTTGACAAAACCTCATACTCCTTCATGATAAAAACATTCAACAAACGGTATAGAAGAGAACTTTCTCAACCTGATAAAAACCCAGCAAATGTTATATGTAATGTTGAAAGATGAAATGCTCTCACACTGAGGTCAGGGATAAGACAGGTATGTTCAGTCTTGTCAGTGTTATTTATCAAAATAATGGTGGTTTTAGCCAGGGAAATTGGGCAAGAAAATGTAATAAAATATAGCTAGACTGGAAAGGAAGCATTAAAACTTTATCTGCAGATTGTATGATCCTTTATATAGAAACGTAAAATGAAAGCACAAGGTTAATGGGTATATTATTGCACAGAGAGCAATTGTTTGTCTACATAATAGCAATGAGCAAACTGAAAATGAAGCTAAGAAAATAATTCCAATAATGATACCATCAAACGAAATAAAATATCTAAGAATGATTTCCACAAGAGAATATAAAACTTATTCCAAAAACTACAAAACAGTGCTGAAAGAAATTAAAGAGAACCCTAATATATGGAAATCCACCCAAGGAGTGGTTGGAAAACAGGGATGAGATTAGGTCAGAGATTGATGATGTTAAATGTATACTATGTGTTAAATGAAAAATAAAAAGCGATTAAATTGACAGGTGGCTCTTTGAAAAATTATCAAAAATTATCAAAAATTATCAAAATTATCAAAAATTGTGTAATACTGGCATGTAGCCATGTTTTTTTTGTTTGTTTTTTGTTTTTGTTTTTTTTTTTTGCTTTTGCTTAGAGTGAGCTAACATGGCAAGGACTGATTTTCCAAGGCTAAAAAAATTAGGTATAATTTTCCTAGCAACTTTTCAAAAATGACTTAAGAAGTATCTTTGCAAGACAGTGGTTGACATACGCAACTTAGAGAGATATAAAAGGCAAAGAGAAGAGAATAATTCCTGGCCATTATAAAAATTTACAAAGCAAATTGACTGATGGTTAAGTTTCAAATTAAATGAGCAACTAAAATAATGTTGATCAGCTCAAATCCCAGAATACCTCCTCTTCTACAAGACCTATGTATAAATTTTTAATACATTCTGAAATCTCAAAGAAACATATCTCTTTGATGAATTTTATTCTCTTTTGTCTTTCTTGAGGTAGGGTGAGTCTCTGGATTTGAAGACTGAATTATTCTTTAAAAATTCTTTTTTAGTACCCCTGAAGCAAATAATACATTATATGTTAATATTTTTAAAAAATTCTTAATTTTAATTTGAGCAATCATTTCTATTTAACTGGCTACCTACCTATTTACCTATTATATATATATAATATATATATATATAATATATATATATGCATATATATAGATATGGGTATCTTTATCTATAACTAGTTATCTCTACCTACCTATAAAATTCTAAGAACTGTTATTTATTTATTTATTTTTCCAATAACCTTGTTCCAAGATAGCCTATTACTGGACCATCTTCTTGTCTCTCACTCATTTAGATCTTTTAAAGATCCTTTTCTCTTGTTGTAATGAAGAAATGTGCATTTGGGATCATTTTAATGTGTCTCGTGTTTTAACCACGGCCTTTCGTCACTGACAGGGGCTACAGCCAGGGTTTTCTGTGGATGACAGATACTGTTTTAATGACTTCGCCTTGGAGTACCTATAGGAGTTGGAGTCAGAAAAGCACTCCATGCTCTCCATTTTTTTTAAGTAAAGTTTACATATTGAGTTCCAATCTCCAAAGTCCTCCCTACTCCCATGAAGATAAATCAATTCATTAAGAAGTATTTTCCCTAAATAAAAGTTGTTTGAATTTGAAACATTAAAAAAAAAAGAAAAGAAAGTATTTTTCCAGTTCAAGTAGAGGAAATTTAATCTACTGCACATTTTGGGTGGAAAGCACTGGAGGGAAGGGCAAAGGCGGAAATGTGGTGAAATATGTAAAATGACATTCCAAAGAATTTTAGAAAACCACTCTGATCTCTGTGCTCTTCCTGGTTTAGTTGTCCGTATTTATCTAACCCAGGGTTTTTCTGTGATAAAAAACAGCTCCTGCTTCTAGAGAAGCCTTCTCTTGTAGATGTTCTGAGGAGGATCCTTTGATCCTTAATATCCAACAGTGTTGCTCTGCCTGAGTTTTGTCTTCCTAAAATGCATCAGGGATTACAGGTGTTCTTTCCTCTGGTCACTCTCTGTTATTGTAGCAGTTGGATTTGTTGCCTTTTGAAATACTTCCATTCCTGACGCTTCAAGAGTGTTTCTTGGGGGGGAAATCACTAAATACGTGCCCAGTAAGACTTTGAAAATTGAAACTCCACAATAGCTTCAGGGTACAAATAATTATACACTTGATTCATTTTCTCCATTTTATATGGAAACATAATTTAGAAGGTAAATGGAAATATTTTTGATAGTTTACTTTCATGAGATATGTCATATTGTACAAAATATAATTCAAGTCATTGCCATCTCAAATTGCATTTATTGTTTTAAGTTCACTTCCCCCACCCCCCATAGAACATTTTAGCCTCCATTACTAAGTATTTCATACTAGTATGAACTAATAAAATTGAATTATGCGTACTTAGGTTCCCAACAAAGTCACTTTCTCTGTGACCTTAAGAAAGTTCCTTAAACCTTTCAGATGTATGAAATAGGGATAACATGATGCTGCTAGACCTTGCTCGATGTAGAAAGGAATGACATTAAATTGGATGTCTTCATCATGGATTAATATATTTTAAGATGTCATATTTAAATAGAATTTATGATTTCTCAATTGCAGTATTAAATAATTTGCTTTGGGCAAAAACAGGAATAGGTTCATATGTAATTGGTATTAATATTCTTTCCAGTCTCTAATAAGAAACAAAATGTCCTTATTTATATGCAGATTCCTTACATTGCAGTGTGGTCTTATATACCTGGAAACTGAACTAACACTGTATTTCTCAGGAAAAGAAGCTCCTTTTCCTTAATTTCATGCCACTTATTTATATAACATGGATCTCATTCACTATTCTTCCAGGGGATTTTCTTTGCTTGAATTACTTCACTAATTTGTTCAGCATTAACCTCATTTCCTACATGGTCAGAGTGTTGTTCTTTTATATGCACACAATCATGTAGTTACGCTGAATAGACCGTCTCTACTTACATATTCATTAGGTACAAGAAAAACTCAACTCTCAACTTCAATTATGTCTTAGGGTGAGTTGTTCAAGAGGCTACTTTTTGTGATTCTCATTCTGTTTATAGTACTGACTGTTGGAAGTCATTGTTAAATATTTATTTGATGTTTACAATGCACTAAATAGTAGGTTTCCTTGAAACTTTATTTAAAAGAAAAAGCATAATACCTAGAACACATATAAGAACCACATAAGACATTAGCTGTAATTGAAATTTTGCAAAGTGACAGTAAAATGAGATTTATATGATTGAAAACACATATTAATTTGACTATTTTGGGCCAATATCTAAATAAATATAACATTTTTATTATGGATTCAAATAAATTTTTTCTCCATATAAAATTATTATTTTTAGATCTGACATATCTGGGATATAGTCTAACTGGGGCGAAGGTATGGCAAACACAATCATGTATATCTTGGAATCTGTTGTAATTTCCTTCTGCAGATGTGTTTTTTTTTTTTTAAGATTTTATTTATTTATTTGACAGAGAGAGAGAGATCACAAGTAGGCAGAGAGGCAGACAGAGAGAGGAGGGGAAAGCGGGCTCCCTGCTGAGCGGAGAGCTTGATGCTGGACTCCATCCCAGAATCCTGGGATCATGACCTGAGCCGAAGGCAGAGGCTTTAACCCACTGAGCCACCCATATAATTCCATTTCCCTAGAGCCAAGAGGGGAAAGGATTAAGTTGAACAGTTTTGTAAATCAAAGAACATTTGTGTATTACCATTCACTAGGCTAAGATTATCTGCGGAACTTTGGTCTCTTAAATGAAGTATATGAGACTTATTGCAAGAAAGATTATGTCTTGAAAAATAATGCATCAAATAAATATTGCTATATTTTTAAATAGTGCTATTTATAAAATCAGTGTGTAACAGAATTCAGAAACAATGAGATTTCAAGTGCCTTCTCCACTCTAATTTCAAAATCTCCTACAATATGACATCTTATTTATGTAAAACAAAAGATTTTAGGAAATATTTGAAACTGACATTGAACATAACTCAAAAGAGATCTAATCTGAAAGCTTTTGAGAAAAATTAATTATGTATTTGAATGTGGGAAGCATCCATTGTTTTCTTTGGAGTGTATCATCCTGTCTAAAAGTAAGCCCACTTGAGGGAGAATTTCGAAAGGACTTTTGATGAAGAAGAGCAGTTTTTATGACACGTATTCAAGATTAGGCCCAGGGATTGTCTACCCTTTGAAAATCTGTAGCAACTATATAAAGACTTTGCTTTTATATTATTAATTTAAATATGCATGTTTGTAGAGATTTAAGGTACACTTAATGAAACAAAGTAGATTATTTCCCATCTTTGCTATGTTTATTATTAGCATTATGTCTGTTAGGATTAGCAAATATCAGAAAATTGCAAATCAAATGTTGAGAGGAAGAAGGAGCAACACTTTCATGCATTTCCTTCATAGGATCACTGACCCTGTCCCACAGCTGTCTTAACACTCTGTCTTCTACACCACACTTGTCATCATTGTGTCAAGGATTCAGTCCTCTGCCAATCCTTAGCAGAGGTATGAGCTCACCATGACTTGGGTTGGAGTGGGTATCAGGGAGTCACCCAAAAAGACCTCCATGTAAGATTTCATTATTTTGACTGAAGACAAACTAGGAATCTTAACAACAGAAACAACAGAAGCAAAAACAAGAGTTTTATAGTCAGTGTGATCAAGGTCCTAAGAACCTGAGGGGCTGGAGTATGCTGACATAGGAGTAAGAAACCCAAGGTGGAATAGTATTAAAAAAAAAAAAAAAAAGGAAAGAAAGAAAAAAAACAAGAATCCACATGGCTTGCTCTAATGAAAGCAAGCTAATAAAGAATTAGGATGGGCCTGACCTTCAGAAAGGTTGTGTAAAGGTCCTCAAGAAAAAATAAATAAGAAATGGATTCCTCGGCCATTTCTCTATAGAAGATGGTCCAACATATAATTTGTAAACATTTCTCTGCCCCGGAAGTCTTCATTCTCTACTGTGGACGTGTAAATGAAGAAACTATCAAACCAACAAAACAGGCTGCTCAGACTAAATAACACAGGCATAGTAGTGGACACTGATACACACACATTCACATTCTTTTATGAGATGGTTAAGCTTATGTGTCAAATTGACTGGGCCACAGGGTGCCCAGATACTTGGTCAAACATTCTTCTGGGTATTTGGGTGAAGATACTTTAGTATGAAACAAAGTTTTAAATGTATAGACTGAGTAAAGCATACTGTTTTCCCTAATGTGGGTGGGCATCACCCAATCAGTTGATGGTCTCAACAGGACAAAGAGGCTAATCCTCTGCTGAATAAGAGAATTTCTCCTGCTTGATTTTGAGCTGAAACATAAGCTCTTCCTGGATCTTGAGCTAGTAGGCCTTCTTACTAGACCCAAGACATCAGTTCCCATGATTCTCAGGCCTTCAGACTCAAACTGGAACTATACATTAGAGCCTAGGTCTGCAGTTTATTGACTCACCATGAAGATCTTGGTGATCTTCATAATCATGAGTCAAATCCTTACAGTAAATCTCTATCTATCTATCCATCTATCTACCTATACATCTATATCTATCTATGTATCTTTATATAAAAGAAGTGTAGATATCTATACATATATATAGATATAGGTGTATAAATAAATATATATATGTATAAATATAAGATCTCTCTATATAAATACATTCTGTGGTTCTGTTTCCATTAGGCATACAATCTCATGAGAGAATATTCTTGGGTGACAGCAGTATTGGTGTAACAAACTGTAACAAAAATGATGCAAAGATGATCAGACACATTTGTCTTCCTTGAATGCTAACAAATTAACACAAAGTGCTATTTTCTTTGGGTTGTACTCATCTAGATTTTTAGCATTCTTATTTCAAGGACTGCATGTTCAGGTTACAATTTGAGGGAAGATAAATTATTAAAGATAATTATACATAAAGCATTATACTGATCATTTTACTTATAGTCTATAATAGTTACATATTAAAATATTAACCTTATTGTATTTTATATGTGAAGTATATATTAACCTATTAAAGTCAGCAATACATTTTTAAAATCCTCCTCTGTTACAGTAATTTTTATCTCCATCTCATGAAAAAAAAATACAATATCTGTATTAAAACAATCAAACTCCTTAATAGCTGACATTATTTCACACTAACCATAGCTGACATTTAGTAACTGTTTCTGACTGCCTGAAGTATTTCTTACATGGTATGTCATGTTCAGGAGTTTACTGAGTCAGGTTTCTACTGTTAGACATTCTCTTATTTGAAATGTTTTTGTAATATTTCCTTAGAAATGGAATTTATGGTTCAAAGAGAATGTGTATTTTTTAGTAGTTTTGACATGAGAACGACAAATTGCCTTACTAGAGTATGTATGTCCTTGAATCGCACCAGTATTATAGAACAGACTCCTTTGTCATCAAATCCTGGAGAATGCTCTTAACATTTTACAAATCCATTTTTATCATTAAAAAATATTCACTAATTTGAATTTGGTTAATTGTTATTTCTAATTGGTAATTAAAAATTCATCTTTTTATGTTTTTAGCCTATTGTTCTATTGAGGAATCTTTTTTTGCCCTGACACCTAAGAATGTTTTATAATTTAAAAGTACTAATAGTGTATCACCTTAAAAGGCATGCCTCTCTCAGAAACTTTACAGATAGCCATCCCTAGTTTTGTTTTTATATTTAAATCTTAAGCATTTATCTCTGCACATGGTATCAGGTAAGCATTTTACTTCTGTTTTTCCAAACCATCTGGCAATCCACTAAAAACATTTATTAATTTAGTCATTTTTTTTTATCATGGACTTGAAATGTCCCTTTTGTCATAATGTTGATGTGTGCAGGGTTGAAAAGAAGTGTTCTTCCACTTACTACCTACCTGTGTGACCCCTGGGAAGCTCAGAGATATTAGTCTCTGTGTCATCTATAAACCTGAATACTAGTACATACCTGATTGGGTTGATATTAAAAATAAGTTAATCTATTAGATGTCCATCAACAGATGAATGGATAAAGAAGATGTGAGATTATATATATATATATATATATATATATATATATATATAGTGGAATACTATGCAGCCATCAAAAGAAATGAAATCTTTTCATTTGCAATGACATGGATGGAAATGGAGGGTATTAGGTTGAGCAAAATAAGTCAATCAGAGAAAAACAATTATCATATGATCTCTCTGATATGAGGAATTTGAGAGGGAGGGAAGGGGGCTTTAGAGAGTAGGGAAGGAAAAATGAAAAAAGATAGGATCAGGAGGGAGACAAACCATAAGAGACAATCTCATGAAACAAACTGAGGGTTGCTGGGGGTGGTGGGGTAGTGATGGGGTAGCTGAGTTATGGACATTGGAGAGGGGATGCGCTGTGGTGAGCGCTGTGAAATGTATAAGCCTGATGACTCACAGACCTACACCCCTGGGTCAAATAATATATTATATGTTATTTTTTTTTTTTAGATATCTAAAGAAAATAAGTTAATCTATGTATGAGGAAAACTTGAAAAGAGCTTAGGACATAGTTAATGTAGTAATTAACTCTTGAATAGCTAACTATATGTATATATTCTACTATAAAATGTATCTAAACATTAGGTCTTCTAGAATTATTGACCCCTCTTTGGCCTACTTATACTTACCCTGGAATGAAACTTTATTTTTCCTTTACAGTGTACTCACTAAATCATGTCACAAATGTCATGCCATTCTTATTCAAATATCTCTTCATTGTTCTTCTATAGGTAAAAATTAGCATCATTATATCAACTTCATTTTCAAATGAAGAGTGAAGCAAACTAATAAGTACCAAACGGGGATGTTTTTAATTGTCATGGTGTTAAAGGTTAAGATCTGTGTGTGAGGATCTGTTTTCAAAATTACATTTTTTTCACCAAGGAACACCCAAGTCATACAATTTAAAATAGTGTTTAGTTTGTTGTTGTAGCAACAAAGCTGTATTCTTACAAAGACACTGCAATTTAAAAGGTCAAGAATATTTACAGTGTGTGAAATAAAATAACTGACCCAAATCTGAAATATAATGATTGGTTCATCTGCCAAATGAAAGAAATATTTTAGTAGGATTTCCAAAGTGTAATGTGAGAATATAGCATGGAAACAATTTGCATATATGGAAGTTATATCTCTACCAAGTTTCACTTAATGTAGACAATTAATTGAAACACAGCCTGGCACACTGCCTATCTTCCTTTTGTTAATTGGTCTTCAGAGGCTATTTGGAGATATCCAAGTATCACTCCCCCAAAGGCCACAACAATAGCAACAATTTAAAAATAAATGAGGTCACCTTCCTTTTCTACTAATGAGTAGTGCTAAAAAGTGACATAAGGAAGAAAGAGCAAATATCACGGTTTTCCTATGTTTAGACCTGATTTAACAGAGATGTGTCAAAAATGGTGTAAATATGGATATGTTGTCAATTTTGCCAAAATAGAGAATTTAGTATTTTGACTTGAAAAAACCAATAACAAGAACAGTTAACGATTACAGGTGTGCTTGTATCTATTCATTTCAACTTGTTTCTGGGGACAGCGTATATTTAAAGCCAAATGTTTTTGTTTGGAAATTTAATAAGCAATAGTATTATGTTTATCTACTCTTCTTCATTGAATTTCTAATACCTGTCACTGTGATGCATTAAATTGTTATTTATTATACATCTTTTAAGCCAGTATCATAAGGCAATTTATCAAATCAGCACGCTACCTAGTTCTGTATAAAGTACATTTATAAAATTCTATGGTAAGCTTCAATAAGAAAATTTACCTTCAGGTGTTTACATTAGAATTTTTACAACTCAGTATGGTACCTGAGTGGCTCAGTTGGTTGAGTGTCTGACTCTTGATTTTGGCTCATGTCCTGGTGTCAGGGTTGTGATAGTCTACTTGTAATCCTCTCTCTCCCTCCCCCGCTCCCCTTCCCCCTGCTTGTGCATGCACTCCCTCTACAAATGAAATAAAATTAAAAAAAAAAAATAAATTTTACAACCTAGACTATGACTACATGAAACAAAAGCACATATTCATTATCTGATAGGCACACACAATAGCAGGCTCCCAAAGGCAGATCTACACAAAACCACTGATAGAAACTTAGAAGAGTGATAATTGCTTAACTAGGGGGAGGTACTGGTTAACTTATATTTCACCAACATCTCCTGATACCTACCTTCATTCTGATTCCCTAGACCATGTCCCTCAGTGCTTCTAAATCTTTCAAACAAGGGCACCTGGGTGGCTCAGTGGGTTAAAGCCTCTGCCTTCGGCTCAGGTCATGATCCCAGGGTCCTGGGATCAAGCCCCCCGCAGCGGGCTCTCTGCTTAGCAGGGAGCCTAGTTCCTCCTCTCTCTCTCTGCCTGCCTCTTTGCCTACTTGTGATCTCTGTTTGTCAAATAAATAAATAAAAATAAAATAAAACAAAGAGTACTTTAACATTAAATATGGGGAAAGAACAAGTTAAAACTCAAAATGTAAGGCCACATAAAAATTAATACAAAAATGATGAAAATGTCTATTATCATAAGTTGATTTATAGAGAGGTTTTAACCATAATCAGTAACTTGTGATTATTAGAATTATGGTGACATTTAAGCATTCAAAGCAAATATCGAAATAAATTAATACTGTTACTCAAGTGGGTATTTTGTCCTCCTTTATAAGCAGTTCGATTATAACCGAAGTCACATATAGAGTTCTTTGTGGCTCAAAATTTTTAGTCCTTTTACTCTCAATAAGAGCCTTACAAAATAGGTGACTCACTTTATAATTCCTAGTGTTACTAACTTTGCCTTGTAATGAAATAGAATCAATAATTTCTTATTAATTATGGCTTTAGTTTTCAAAATTAATTTAGTAATGAAGTTGCAACAACCTGTGGCAGAAGGCTATGTTCACATTTTCCAAATTCTTGTATTCTGGTAATTCAGAAGCATTTGTCTCCATCTAGATAAATTAGAAGAGAAGAACAGTTTCCCATAAAAAGCATCCGTCTGCTATAATCACTTAGAGCAAAACTGATGAAACGCCAGAGTGAAAATCCTTGCCATTGGGATGGTTTAGGAGAAATAAATGTTTAAAACGTGTTCAAGAATCAAACTATTTTTTTAAATGTCTTCAAATAACATGTGTGTAAAGCTAAACCACAAGACACAAATAAAGATTTTTTTTTTTTTTTTAAGAAAATGGGCAAACGTGCTGATGAGCCTAAGTTCTATTTTCTCTATATACCCGAACAAATTGATTTCCAGTGTCATGCTGTTATAAGTGAAATATTGGAGGGAGTGCTCGGACACTTCTAGGGCTGGAAGTGACTGTTGTATAAAAGAAGATGATGGAATACACGAGACATAAATGGGTAGATTGGATATAGCAAAGTGCTCCCAAAATATAGATAACACTGGCAGCACAGAAAATGAGAACCCGAGTAAAACATTTGTGAGACCTGAGCGGAGGAGAAAAAAAAAAATAAATAAATAAAAGCTAAAGATAAAAGCAAGGCCTCATAACCTTGACCTGCTCAGTATAGAATATTGTGTGAATGGAAATAAAGATGCATTTTGTTTTCTTTTGGACACTATTTCCAGACACTTAATGAAAGGCTCGGGCTATCTTTTATAATTCAAAGGGAGAGAAAGCGCACTTTTAAGATCAAAAGCAACCTGTTTTCCAACTATATGAAAGACTCAACGGCAAGTATTAGAGATACAGACGTATCTGTATTAGTGATAGAGAAATGAAATCCCAGAGAAATATTAGTAGACACTGATGATATTTTAATGATGTGATGAAATGTTGATATTAAATTCACAGTCATAGGTGCCTCCCACCAAATCTTTTCTCTAGAAATGCTGTTTCATTACATTGTGATGGGAAAATAAGAGAAAACAAAAATAATCTCCCAGAAGTATTTCGGTTTTAGGGGTGCTTTGACTTCAGTTCACCAATTGTGGGCTGCCTTCATGCAAGGTTCAATGTGCTGGAGCCACAGTTTGGGAGGCTCCCCTGGTTTGGGAGGTGGGCATAAAGAGTGTTGCACAGAATGCCTATGATGATGTGGGAAGGCAAGGCAATTTACTGACTTGGGTCTTAAACAGAATTCTTTTAAGATACTTGTGAGGAGTAGTTCATATGGCAGTATTTGGCTCTGGTGGGCATGTTGGAGCAGACAACTGAGACACTGGCATGTGAGTTGTAATTTGCTAGGAGGTTGGAAGTATAGTCAGAAGCCATAGGATAACCCAGAGCACAGAGCCACGAGGGCCTGGCACTTTAGGTAATTGGGTTCAGTGAGAAACACATCTGAAGATCATGTGAGAAATGAGACTGGAAAGGGACATATGGCACTGATGTTAGAAAATTTCCTATTGTCTTGAACCTCTTTGATTCACAGAATGCCTAATGAACGTTTTGCCAAGCTGGTGCAGCATTTTATATTTTGATGAAGTGTAAAATAATGTAATTGGAACATTAGATATTTCCCCAAGTTCTCCTTAGTTTAGAACGAATGATTTAATGGTCTTTAATGACCTAAATGATAAAATAGGGGCCAGATTGTAAAATAGAGGTAGAAACGTTACTGATTTACTACAGAGAGACAAGATGATGTATATATTTTCAAGTTGATCAAATTAGTATTACTAGTATGAGTAGAGTACATCTAGGACCCAGGAAACCCAACTGGAGAAGGAAAAGATTTTAAATATCTATCGTGTATGTCATACACATTTTTCTCCATACATTGAGGGTGATCACTTCATGAAACAAAAGGCAAAACTGAATTCTGGTAGAGCACGAAAATGAGTGCTGAGAAGTAGCCTTTCTATCTGATCTTGTTCAGAAATAAATATTTCTATCCTACTATATGTACATACCCTACTACAAATGTGCTTAATCACTATGTGATGTACCATTATCTTTGAGTTTCATAAACAGACACATACACTCATTTATATATACATGCAATTTTCCAAGTAATAAGAATTGTGAGAAATAACAATTTCTCACTCTCATTCACCACATACTCCTTAACCATTTTATGACTTGGACATATCCCTCTGGTAAACCATCATTCTTAATCTACTACACAGTTTTTCCTATGGAGAAAAATGTATGCTGTTAAAAAAAAAACCAGCATGCTGTATTATAACTGCATATTTAAAGTTTATAATAGATATATTTGATTTAAGTTATGGAAGCAAAGTGGAAGACACATGGATTTTCTTTTTCTTTGCAGAGATTAGGAAAACAACTATAGAAACAACTATAGAAGATAACTATTTATTTATTTATTTTTTAAAGATTTTGTTTATTCAACAGAGAGAGAGAGAGATCACAAGTAGGCAAAGAAGCAGGGAGAGAGGGAGAGGAGGAAGCAGGCTCCCCGCTGTGCAGAGAGCCTGATGTGAGGCTCGATCCCAGGACCCTGAGATCATGACCTGAGCTGAAGGCAGAGGCTTAACCCACTGAGCCACCCAGGTGCCCCGAAAATTATTATTTAAACTAAGGCTGGAACATAGAGCACCACAGGAGCTAATACTGAATATGAAAACAGTGCTCAAATTATCAAGGGTCTTCAATATCATATAAAGGAAATTAGGCTTTATACTATGGAATATTCCAAGTCATTCGAAGCCTTTACACTGTGGCTATAACTTGATCTACTTTCTATATCACAAAAGTAATTGGATTGGATAGGCAAGATCAATGGGCAGAAAATCCAATTAGAAAAACATGGCGGTAGTCCAGATAAAAGAATATGATAACCTAATTAAGGCAAGAGCAATGGAATAAAACTAAAGGATCCAAAAAGAAAAAAAAAAAAAATAGGGAAGGCTGGCTGGCTCGGTCAGTGGAGTGTGCAACTCTTGATCTCAGGGGTTTTAAGTTTGAGCTCCACGTTGTGTGCAGAGGTTACGTAAATACAGAATCTTTAAAAAGAAAACTACAAGTCACAAGGTGTGGGAATGAGGATACAGTAAAAAGCCAATATCCAAACAGATATTTCTAGGTCAGAATGAGAAGGAGTTCGTGACTAATCTATCTAGGGCAGCGTAAGAGATGGAATAATGTAAAACATACTGGGAGTGTCCGGTCAGGGATACTGGTGGTGCTGTTGAAGTAGAGAATCCCGGGTGGGAATTAGACTGGGAAATTATGGGAAGAAAGAGAGTTAGGTTTTCAACAAAACAACAGTGAAGTATCTGCAGGATGTGAAGGGAAAACCGTCTGACACCTGGATGGATAGGAGGCTCTGCAGCAAAAAAGAAAGGTCACAACTGAGTATATACATTTAGGGTAGTTAACACTTAGTTGATATCTAATGTTAGGAAAACATATACTCAAAAAAAGGAGGGAGAGAAAAAATGGGGTTTATAACTCTGAAATAAAAATTAAACTTTTAAAATAAACCTTTGGGGGGCACCTGGGCGGCTCAGTCAGTTAAGTGTTTGCCTTCCATTCAGGTCACAGTCATCAGATCAGCATGAGGTCAGAGTCCCACACTGGGCTCCCTGCTCAGTGGGACCATTATCCATTTAACTTACAGAAAGTGGAAAATTTGGGTCATAGCTCAAAGAGGAAGTAAGAGAGACGGAAATATAATTTCTTGATGATAGCACTCATCTAAGAATATTTATAAGATAGATCAAGAGAGCCTCGTGGTCCCTTTCTGAGAATATTTGAGTGGCATGGGAATTCAGAAAGATAAATCATTACATCATGACTAAGTTGTATAAAGTCTTCAAAGTAATTTATTTTTGTCTTCCCAGAATACATGGTCTCAGTTGGTCTCTTTTTCTTATGTCAATATATGGCTAAGTCTTTTGTATTCATGGTTATTGTCACATATTAAGTTAACTAACATCACTTCTCTAGATGCCACATAAATTGCTATTTTACAGATAAAGTTAACTGTTACCTCTGGAAGATTTATCATCATTCTTAAAATAGAACAGAACAATGTCATAGAACATTAATGTCTCCTATACCCATCTGGAAGATGTTTGCTAGCACTTTCACTCGATCATTCAAATATATCTGTTGCCAAACTGCTGTCCTGTGCTCACTGATAATTCTGAAGTTATTTGGCTTGGGTATGTTGTCAGCTAGCAAAACACATTCAATAATCATATGACACTTCCCAGTAATATTTTGATATTTTATTCAAAGCACTTATGGTAAGATCCCACTATACACAATTACTATTTGTGGGATAATAGAGGGTCACTATATGTACATAAACATTCCATAACCACTGTTCCAAGTCTATTGGTACATAGAAATGCACTTGGACAATTTTCTCTACACTGCTAGCCAGCAGATGCTAGACTCTATTCTTTTTGAAAAGTGATCAGCTACAAGACTAAACCAAGTTAGCTCAATGATGCTGTGCAGTTTAAGTTAATTGCTATCATTTCCACTTAGAGATGTTCAAAAGAAAAAGCAGCAAAACTAGTACTAACGATTAAAAACTAAATGTATTATATTACAGCGACAGCTGCTATTTATTTTGCTTTTGCTTCACGGCAGGTATAATTAATATTGTTTTTAGGCATAGATTTATAAAATTTTCTCCATGGATAGTCCCATTAGAGAAAATGTTTGCAGTCAAATACCCATGGAGATTCTTCTAATATTTGTTAAAATAGAATGTTACAGGGAGGAAAAAAAAAAAACCTAATGTACCATGTATTAAATTAATTAACAGTAGAGTGACTTCAATAATTAGGCTTCCAAAGAAATCAAAAAGTATAAAAGCTGTATTAACAATGATTTTCATGAAGCATTATGCCTTTTCCTTCTGTACTTCTCAAATCCAGTCATATTCTGAACATGAGAATTTCCACATGTATCATTTATCAAGCTACGCCTGCTCTTTGTTTTAGGTCTTAAGGATTCAGGAGAAAAGGAAACAGATAAGGTGTTTCTCCTGGAGAGCACATTTTCCTGAAGGAGACAGACAAGGACAGTAACAAGCACGCAAATACCTAAATACATGATCATTATGTATAGTGTTAATTTCTGTGGAGAAGATAAACAGAGAAGCTAATAGGGATAGATACAGAAAAAGACAGCCTGACCTAGAATAAAATGGACATCAAGTACCTTGTGAAGAGGGGATGTTTGGGCAAAGCTCAGGATGACAACAAAGAACCAGGCATGTTAAGACCTGGCACATAAATGTCAATTACAAGGACTCTAATAGATGAATAAGCTTGATACATTCATGGAAGAGAAAGAAATTCACTGGGTCAAATACATGGAGTGAGGGAGTAAGATAGGAGATGAGCTGGTAACATAAAGAGAAGATCAGTTGAGTCTTATGAGCCTTGGTGAGAAGTCTGGATTTTATTAATGCAAAACAAAGGCATTAGAACATTTGCAGCAGGAAGATGACCTAATAGGCTGCAAAAGAAAAATAAATATATTTTGACATTATGTGCTAAGCAATTGGAAGTGGAGGAAGTGTCGAAGCCAATTGCTGTGAGAAGCCTAATGCAGAGTACGGGGGTAAAGCTGAAACAGAATAGAAAGGGAAAGAAAGAGCCAAAATATAAATGTTTATAGCTGAACAGAACACAAGTCTCCTGGACTAATTCTCTTCCAGCCCTCTAAATTTTAGCTTTAGGAAATACTATCATTATCTCGGTTCTTATAAATATTGAGCAACAATTTATTTTGTTAACAGAAGACCAGAAAAATCAAAATCCCTATTATCTAACTTGAATCTTGTCTGTTGCAATTATTCTGCCTCTTTTCTCATTTTCCCGCTAAACAAAAGGGGAACAGGGATGATGTTTACCATTATCCATACATTATTTTTTAGAAGATTTTATTTATGCATGTATTTATCAGAGACAGAGAGAGCACAAGCAGGCAGAAAGGCAGGCAGAGGTAGAGGGAGAAGCAGACACCCCGCTGAGCAAGGAGATCAAAGTGGGACTCAATCTCCGGACCCTGGGATCATAACTTGAGCAGAAGGCAATGGCTTAACCAACTGAGCCACCCAGGTGCCCCCATACATTCTTTTTATAAACCTCAAGTATATTATTAAACAGTCTTTTTGCTTGTGAGGCCTAATTCAAATATAATCATCCAGATTGACTATTTAACGTCAAAAGCACTAAACATGACTTAGTAATCTCGATAACAGAAATAACCTAGCAACCATCCAATACCAAGCCAAAATAGTGAAAAACCATTTTATAGAAGCATAAATTTAATTGAATTGAATTGATTAATTCATAAATTCAAGTTATTTGAATTAAATCTGTAAAAATACATACATACATGCATACATACCAGCGAACAATGTGAGCATTTTTAGAAATTTGACTAATAAAGCCATTGCACTGTGCGCCCTTCGACAAGAGGAGATGTCCTTGTGTTTGCTAAGTGAATATTTGTTGTAGCTTGTTCTAGAAACTAGAGTAACAACTTTCAACAGTGTCTCTGGATTCACAGGGATTACACGCTAGAGGGGATTTAGACAAATCAATAGGCAAGAACAGCACAGAATGGTGAGTATTCCAGATGGTGGACAGAATGAGGATTGTGGAGTGCAGGTGGTAGGAGTCTAAGGTGAGACCTGATGGAGGAGACTCATCGAGGGAGAGACTAGGAGGTAGAAGGACACAGAAGTGCAGGTCAGAGCCGTTGCACCCGCCGGCCAGCCACCGGGAATATGGCTGCGAGGGGAGAAAGCAGAAAAGTCAAAGACACTCGTTAGGAGTTTGTAGTGATGAGTTATACATCTACAAGAATATTTAGATCGTGTCCTCCTCCTTGAGACCCTCTGCTCTTAGCTGCCGAGAGCAGGTGTAAAACAGGACCCAGATGACTCCTCTCTACATTGTGACTATAAATACCACTTAAGCTCCACATGTTTTCCTGCTTCAGTTATGGAGGATAAGCTCTATCAGAAAACATGAGATTTGAAGTTGAATCTGTCTGAAAGAACAAGCAAATTGGAAGGTAAGGGAGGTATTTAGCACTGTTTTGCAGTGTCTTTTGTGTTATATGTTCCTTAAATCAGTTATTTTTACCCATTCCACTCTTATGGTTACTAACTTCACTCACAAAATATTTAATGTGTGACACACTGAAAATCAAAGTTTCCCAGTACAGCCTTTTAGTATCATTTCACTATAGATACTTAGTCATCCCATTATTATATTTACTAGCTTTTATTCAAAATCTGATATATATTTGGGAGCATTTGGTCTTTTTCTGTGTTAGTTCCCTGTCACTGATAGGTTACAGAGAACTTATCAGCCATAAATTGTTCAACTTTATGAAGCTAATACATGAGGATCGTGATAAATTCTGTGGTTTTCAGCAAATTCTAAGGGGGCTACAGTTTAAGTTTTGTACTATGATAATATTTTTTCCAATCTTTAACTTTTTTTAATTAATTTATTTATTTTCAGCATAACAGTATTCATTATTTTTTGACCACACCCAGTGCTCCAAAGCATACTTATACTGAAAGATTGAAAAGTGCACAAAGATATGTATATATCTGAAATATTAACTAGAACACCTAATTTGCAAATATAGACATAATTCTTAATTCACCACCATTAATGTGGTCAAGTAAGTTAACCACTCTTGATCTCTGCTTCTCCATTTGTAATTTGGAAAAAATAATGGTACCAACTTAGCACTGTTTAATCTGTAAATGAAAGGTGCTGAAGGAATTTCTGTTTACAAAGAAAAGGGCAGTAAACACTGTATTCCATCATAATTCCATCATATACACTGTATCTTATTATTAATAGTAGTTATTTTATTTTGCCATTAAGCAATTGGTAAAAAATATTGGCTTCAGATATAATAAAGACTTTTAGTCATATTATTGTTTGAAATAAAATTAAAAAAACTTCCAAATTCTCTTTTGATTGATATATTGAAGATATGTATTGAATGTACTTTGGTGGCACTTTGGTCAAGTTAAGGACTTAATAATGGGGTGATTATCTTAGATTATCTGGTTGAGCCAACCTAATCACAAGGGCCTTGCAAGTGGAGCAGAGAAGCAGCAAGGGAAAGCCAGAGGAAAAGATGTGAGGATGGAGGAAGGACCAAAGCATGAATGGTTTCTGTCTTGGGAGATGAACGAAGAGGGCCATGAACCCAGGAATATGGAAGGCCTCTGTGAGCCAGAAAGGCAAGAAAATATTCATCCCTTGAGCCCATAGAAGGAAAACAGCCCTGCCAACACCTTAGCTTTCACCCAGTGAGACCCATGTCAACCTTTTAACCTGCAGAACTATAAAAATATATCACTTGCGTTGGTTTAAACCACAAATTTTAAGGTAATTTGTTACAGTAGCAAGTAGAAAACTAATATGAGCACTAAAAAAGACCATGAATTATTGAAATAGTAACCTTTGAGGCACACTTCAACTTTAACAAAATAAATGATCCAATTATGATAGTCTTCTTTATAATTAAAAAATAATAATAGTATAAAGCAGGACTAAATACCTTCATAAAATATGCAAAAGAATTTCCTTCTTAGTTAATCAAATATTTTCTTTCTCAGTAATATTTTCACACGGTAAAGGGATGAAGACTACAGCAATGTTATGGTTCTATCATCATCAGAATTGCAAATGTTTCATAAGACTGCTGTTGTATTTTAAACTAGAACATTTAAACATATGATATTTTATGATTAAAAAATAAAGTTAAAAATAGAACTACCTTACAGGCCAGTGATCACACTACTAGGTATTTACCCAAAGAACAGAAGAACATTAATTCAAAGGAATGCATGCACCCTTATGTTTATAGCAACGTTATTTACAATAGCCATGATATGGAAGCAGCTCAAGTGTCCACTGACTGATGAAAGGATAAAGAAGATGTAACAAACACACACACACACACGACACAATGGAATATTATTCAGCTATAAAACAATAATGCGATCTTGCCATTTGTAATGACACGGATGGAGCTAGAGAGGATAATGTTAAGTAGAATAAGTCGATGAGAGAAAGACAAATACCATATGATTTCACTCATGTGTGGAATTTAAGAAAAAAACAAACAAGAAAAAGGAAAAAAGAGAAAGAAGGGGAAAAACAATAGAAAGGCAGGCATATAAACAAACCAAGAAACAGATTCTTAATTACAGAGAACAAACCGATGGTTACCAGGAGGGAGGTGGTTGGGAGAGATGGGCTATATAGATGATGGGGATTAAAAAAAAATAATAATAAAGTGATTTCATAGCAAGTACCATGAAGAAAATGATATGAAACAGTATAAATTATACAGTAACATTTTCATTCATGTTTGGAGTATAGTTGTCCCGATATTGCAACGAAACTTTCTGCTAGAGTCCTCCCAATTTAGTGAAGGTGAGATGTGGGGCATTCTTCGTTCCTGATTCAGTTTGCATCAGGGAAGTCATCCCCTCAAGGTGATGAGTGTGGGGTGGAAAGAAGCAGGGAAGGCAAAAAGTAAAATGAATTCCCCAGTGCTGCTAAACACTGCTTC
Source organism: Mustela nigripes (assembly GCF_022355385.1). Lineage (NCBI taxonomy): Eukaryota > Metazoa > Chordata > Mammalia > Carnivora > Mustelidae > Mustela > Mustela nigripes. The sequence continues at coordinate 17,905,893 of NC_081568.1, forward strand.
TCCCTCTCTTCCCCCAGTCCATTCTCTGACAGCTTCAAACTACATCAGTCATCCTGGCATGATTTGCTCAGACCAAAATCACAAAGGCACTGCCCTCCCCTTCTCAATGCTGATATCTAACTTTATTAAACCAATGTGATTGGATATACATGTGTGTTAAGGGATAGAAGACTTGTGGAAAATAAACAATTGTTACTTCTAGGTGGTTTCAATTTATTAAGCAGTTATAAACAAGGGATATGCTTTTTAGAGGATTATAAGTGGTATACACGAAAATAATGAGTGAAACTTGAAAAATCGGTCTTCATATACTCCCACAGTGATAAATGATAACATTCCTGTAGCGACAAATCATGTATTTCTGCAGCGACAATTGATTCCACCACAAGACTCTACATTTTACCCCACAAGTACCATACTGAAGAACAACTGGTCTGTTCTTATTTTCCCGTCTTGGGTAACTTTGAAGAGAGAGCAATCAATTGTCTTTGCTCCAGAAATAAACAAAGTCAGTGGTACATATGGAAATATAAATTCCCCCAAACAATACTAGTTTGAGGAAAAGCTAACAAACACTTACTCAACATCTGTTTTTCAGTACAGTGCTCCAATTTGCAAGGAGGTATAAATGCAAATTTTACCAAGCTCTGAATCATGGCTGTCTTAAAAAAAAAAAATCCCAATATAATCCAATCCTTTTTATTCCAAATATATTACATAAAGATTCAGGTAAAATAAGTTTTTTTTTTTTTAAAGCCAATATATTTTAATTTATGCAATAAGACTTTTTTTTAAGATTTTTACTTATTTATTTGACAGAGATCACAAGTAGGCAGAGAAGCAGACAGAGAGAGAGGAGGAAGCAGGCTCCCCACAGAGCAGAGAGCCCGATGTGGGGCTTGATCCCAGCACTCTGAGATCATGACCTGAGCCGAAGGCAGAGGCCTTAACCCACTGAGCCACCTAGGCACCCCTGCAATAAGACTTTTGCTAGGAACATTTTTTTTTTTTTTTAAATCAGAGCATTGTTGACATTGTTTCCGTTTTGTATCGCAAGATATTCTCAAGGTTTATGTATATATATTTCAAATATTTTATTTATTTATTTGGCAAAGAGAGAGTAAGAGGGAGCACAAGTAGGGAGAGCAGCAGGCAGAGGGAGAAGCAGGCTCCCCGCTGTGCAAGGAACCCCATGCAATGAGGGACTCTATCCCAGGACCCTAAGATCATGACCTGAGCCAAAGGAAGGTGCTTACCTGACTGAGGCACCCATGAGTCCCTCGAAGTTTGTACTTTTAAACTATGACTATTCATATGTTTAGGAAATTCGGTAAGATTATATTTCTAACTAATTGAGACTTAAAAAAAAAACCTTTCATTTTTGGAATATATACTTGTTCATATGTAGCCTACAAAGAGAATATCAAAGAGGATAACACTCTAATTTGTTGTAAATTGTTACACTACATCTTTAGATAAACAAGTTAGACCTGCAAAAAAGGATACAAGGTTTATCTATGAGGTAATAGTACATCTTTGCTTTTATTAGAATTGTAATCCCTGGACTGAGTAATTCCACCAATACTTCCTTGAGAAAACTTGATGCTGTAAGTCTCATCTGAAAAAAAATCCCTTCATTTAAAATGACAGATTTTTGAGTACCCTGAAGTAATGGGTCCTGACTATCTTACTTCCCTGTGTACTACTCAAAGCTCCTAACACAATTTTCACACATGTTCAGTGGCTTAGACATGTTTCTTAAAAGAATAAGCATATGTTATAATAGCAAGTAGTGATTAAAACACTATCATGTGTATAATAATAACGCTACTGCATTCAAGGAGGCATACATTCTTTTTAGAAACCTTCATTTTGTTATAAGGAGTGACACCTTTCAGTCAACTTTAGAAAAAAGAATACTTGAAAAGATAATGATTAAATTAATTCTCTAGTCCATTCCTTATGTCTTCTTATGCTTATTTTACATCTTATCTAAAATATTATTTTCAATGTCTCGTAAATATGTAAAAAAGATTTCACAGGATTTATTTTATTATCCAAATCATGATTTATGTTCCATATTAAATTTCTAACTCTTATGAGGATACTTAATATATAAAATGTGAAATCATGAGAAACGTAAAGAAAACTAGGCCCATTACAAATTGTTGATTCTAACTGTGGCTTTTATGTATTTATTTATTTATTTATTTTCATTTCCTACGGATGCTATCTGTACTCTGATATCCATCCTCAGCTTCTTCCATCAGAATGGGTGTTTAGCTGGGCAGAGCACTTGGCTAATGGCTGGGGAATGGTCTATGAAGAAAGGGTCTATGTACAAGGTTAGAGTCCAACTCTTAAAAGCAAGAAAGCATGGCATCTTTCTACCTGGAGATAATACCCCCACAGGTAACTTTTCTCCTCCCTACAGATGTGCAGGTAGGATCCGGGCTCATAGATAAGAGCTGTGCAGAAGATGGAGATGGCATACTATCAGCCCTGCAACCCAGTCTTCTGAACTGCTACAGCGAAGATTATATTTACACTGTTGAAATCTTCAAACTGGAGACATGTCAGAAAGTATTTATCTTGCTTAACTGTTTTGGGTTGGTTTTTTTTTTTTTTTTTTTTTTTTTTTTTTTTTTTTTTTTTTGGTTGTTGCTGCCGTTGTTACAGCTTAGAATTTATATCAACTGTTTCCTTAGTGAAGAAAATACAACCCATGGTGTTTGGTATTAGACTGCTTTGAGTGGAGGTAATACTGCTTCATTTTTTGGTTGGTTACATATAGTGTAAAAAAGTTTATGTGACTATCAAGTTGTTTTCTTATTATCTATTTTCCTATGTTCAGGTATAAATTCTATAATACCCATTCTTTCAGTAAAAAGTAATAATACATACTTATCCACTTCTGTTATCTTTCTTTCCAGGGCTTCTCATGCCTTTTTAAAACATATGATTTTGAACAATTAACTACTAAAATGTGTGATTCATTTGTAAGTTTTCAGATAATCCTTAGTGACCTTGGATTTTCAGCTTTGTCAACTTCTCAATAACCACTTATAAAAGTTAGAAGAAAGAATTGGTCCCTCATGAAATCCCTTAAATGAAGTAAATTTTAAGATCCTTTCATGCATTAAGCTGCCAATCACTGTGGCTAATCCCATTCAAGCTCCGTCATTAGTATCCCCAGGTAGGGATTCCCACCTGTACCATGTTGTACAACATCACAAAATGGGGAGGGGTAGAAGAAAGAAAGGCTCCCAGCAGACTTCTACATGACAGAATGTGTGAATCAATTTTAATTAATTCTGCCTCTTTATATCTGTCTGCTCTTTAGGAGAGATGGCTATCGGCCTCCGACACTCTGGCAAGATAATTAACAGAACCCCTGTTGGAGACTGATAGCATAGGTGCTTGCTGATACCTGTGGCAGGAACGCCCCGCCATCTGAGGGCCATTGAACTGTAAAAGTAAAGGACATGCATGCAGAGCAACATTAATTTTACTAAATAAGTGTAAATGTGTGCTATTTATAGCACACATTATAGACTTTATTTATCTAGCATGTAACCGAAATAAAGAAGATTGTTTCTAAAACACTTCAAACTGTTCTGGCAAGGATCTTAGACGTTCTGACAAAATATCTCTAAATAAGATCGCCCACATTCCCCATGAGTAGCAGCCACAGTGTGCATACGGAGCCCTGCATCCCAACACAAAGAAAATCAATAAAACAGAAATTAGTCCTAAGTGGGAAAATAGAGCATTGTGAGTTATGAAAGTAAACATGAAACATTGTGTTAAGTTCTCTAACATCTATTTAATATAGAATTGTTTTTGTTTCTTGCTAGAACCTGGTATTTTCCTATTCTCTTACAAAAATACGAATTCCTTTATTGGGTAGAATTAAGTAGTATTAACCAAGCAGAATAAACTTTGTTTGCTTTAACAATAGTAGAATTTAACATCACCTTTTCCAATTGCAAAGTTTTGCTCATCCATTTAATGATTGCATTTTCATAGTCACAAGAGCCTAATGTTTATTTACCTACTTAAAAACTTAGAGCAGTTGATGGAAGGGCTACACAATTGTATACTAAATGACTACGATAAAGGTAGCTTCAAATAACCATCTCTATAGTCAATATGCTTCGGTCACTACTTATTGAGAAATGTATTATTGTCTAGTTTGTCCCAAATTTTCATTTCCATCATCATTCCAACAGATATCCTCGGAGGATTCTTATACTCATGTATTCTCTATGTTTATTATCCATTAAGGAAATAAGAGGATTTTATCTTAGTTTATTTTTAATTAATTTATTTTTATTTAAATCCAATTAATGCATCCTATATTATTGGTTTCAGAGGTGGAGGTCAGTGATTCATCAGTCTTCTGTAATCCTCAGTGCTCGTTACAACACCTGCCCTCCTTAACGTCCATCACCCAGTTAGCTGCCTCCCATCCCCCCAGCCATCTCCCCTCCAGCGACCCTCAGTTTATTTCCTGTGCTTAAGAGTCTCTTATGGTTTATCTCCCTCTCTGATTTCATCTGGTTTTATTTTTTCCTCTCTTTCCCTATGATCCTCTGTTTTGTTTCTCAAAATCCACAAATCGGCAAGATCATATGATAATTGTCTTTCTGTGATTGACTTATTTCACTTAGCATAACACCCTACTGACCCAGAAATTGCACTACTGGGTATTTATCCCAAAGATACAAATGCAGTGATCCAGAGGGGCATGTGCACCCCAATGTTTATAGCAGCAATGTCCACAATAGCCAACCTATGGAGAGAGCCCAGATGCCCATCAACTGGTGAATGGATAAAGAAGATGTGTACACACACACACACACACACACAATAGAATACTACTCAACCATCAAAAAACTTGACATGCCAGTTGCAATAACATGGACATAATAGGTTTTTTAAACTGAATAAGATCTTGGCCAGGATACCATAAGGATGGTTAGTAAACAGACTCAGAGATGTCAAAAAGACTCACTAAATCTCACAGTTAGTGAGACATGGAATTAGAACAGGCAATCAGGATTTCTGATTTGTGACTGTGCATTTAACTCATTAATAAGACTGCTTTGCAGTATCAGAAATAAATACTTAAGATTGGTTTCTAAGAGGCCACCAAAGATACTTCCAAAGCCCTGTATTTTTCTACTTCTTTTATCTCCAACCTCTTCTATACACACATTTTTGAACTGAAATGACATACTCCCCTGTCCTAATTCTAAACAATTCTGGAAAAGCTTTTCTTCCCCCCGTTTTTCTTCAAAAACAACAAGAACAACAAAAAACCCTGAGAGTAGGCAAAATAACTTTGCTGCTTATTCTAGGGGATATTTACTCCTTGAACACTCTGAGCCAACTAAAATAACATACCTCTCAGGACTACCAGGTGGCCTATCAGTACTTGTCTCATCTGTACCTCCATCAATCCGGAGCTACTGTGCCATAAACTCTGCCCATTCCAAACTGGTTCCTTGAATTGCAAGAATTGCTTAAAATTATTCTGATTAAGAAATCATTTCTAATGAAATGTTATATATATCTGTCCCTGACTTCTCCTTTCTGAGATGCTCTTAAAACTCTGTCAAGATGGTGTTATCACTTGTATCAGTCAGGGTCTCTAGAGAAACAAAATCAATAGGATGTATATTAATATACAAAGAGAGATTTATTTTAAGAAATTGGCTCATGTCAGTGGGGAGACTGCCAAGTTTTCAAATCTACAGGATGGGCTGCCAGACTAGAAACCCAGATTAGAAGTGAGGTTGAAGTTCAAGTCCAGAGGCATTCTGCTGCAGAATTCCCCCTTCCTCAGAAGGAGGCTTTTTCTAAACATCTTCAACTTTAAATAAGGCCCACCCCAACTCCAGAGCCTTACCTGCTTACTCAAAGTCTACTGATTCAAATGTTAATTGTATTTAAAATGCCTTTCCAACAACATCCGTAACTCAACATATACCTTGGCACTGTGGCCTGGCCAAAATAACACATAAATTTAGCATCACACATCTTACAGCAGCATATTAAATACAAGCATACATCATTTTATTGTGCTTCACTTTATTGCTCTTTCCATATACTACAGTTTTTTACAAATTGGAGATTTGCGGCAACCATGCATCAAGCAAATCTACTGGCACCATTTTTTCTAATATGATCTGTTCACTTTGCATTTGTGTGTCATATTTTGGTTAATTCTCATAATAATTCCAACAACTGCATTATTATTATATTTGTTATATTGATCTGTGATCAATAATCTTTGATATTTTCCTATTGTAATTGTTTTGGGGTGCCATGAACTGTACCAATATTAAAACAGCATGTGATCTCACTGTTTCACTGACCAGTCATTCCCATGTCTCTCTCCTTCTCCTCAGGCCTATCTCCTCATACACAAAGATATTGAAATTAAGCCAATTAGTAATCCTAAAATAGCCTCTAAGTGTTTAAGTGAAAGGAAAAGTTACATGTCCTTCACTTTAAATCAGAAGCTGGAAATGATTAAGCTTAGTAAGGAAGCCATGTCAAAATCCAAGACAAGCCAAGAGCTAGGCTTCTTGCACCAAACAAGTTAGCCAAGTTGTGAATGCCAAAGAAAAGTTCTTAAAGGAAATGAAAGTTATGATTCCAGTGAACACATAAATGCTAAGAAAGGGAAACAGCCTTACTGTTTATGTGAAAAAAGTTTGAGTCTTCTGGATAGAAGCTCAAGCCAACCACAGCATGCCCAATATTAAGCCAAAACTGAACCCAGAGTAGGGTCCTGTTTTCAATTCTACAAATGTTGGGAGAAGTGAGAAAGCTGCAGAAGAAAAGTCTGAAGTTAGCAGAGTTTCGTTGATGAGGTTTAAGGAAAGAAGCCATCTCCTTAACATAAAAGTGCATGGTGAAGCAGCACGTGCTGAGGTAGGAAGCTGAAACAAGTTATCTGGAAGTTCTAATGCAGATCGTCAAAGAAGGTGGCTACACTAAACAACAGATTTTCAATGTAGATGAAACAACCTTCCACTGCAGAGAGGAAAAGTCAATGTTTGACTTCAAAGCTTCAAAAGACAGGCTAACTGCCTTGTTAGGAGGTAATAGAGCTGGTGACTTTAAGTTGAAGTCAGTGCTCACTTACCATTCTGAAACTCCCAGGGTCCCTAAGAATTATGCTACAGCAATTCTGTCTATGCTCTATAATTGAAACAACAAAGCCTGGGAAACAGCGCATCAGTTTACAACACGGTTTACTCAGTATGCTAGGCCCACGTTGAGATCTACGGCTCCTCTCAAAATATTCCTGCTCATTGAAGCGACTGGGTGGTGCAGCCGGTTGAGCATCTGACTCTTGGTTTCAGCTCAGGTTGTGATCTCAGGTGGTGAGATGGAGCCCTGTACCAGACTCTGCACTCAGTGTGAAGTCTGCTTAAGATTCTCTCTCTCTTTCTCTCTTCCCCTCTGCCCCTCCTGCTTGTGTTCTCATTCTAAAATAAATAAATGAAAGTCTTGAAACTATTACTGTTCATTGACAAACCACCTGGCTATCCAAGAGCTCTGATGGAAATGCACAATGAGATTGATGTTGTTTTTCATGCCTGCCAACACAACTCCATTCTGCACCCATGGATTACGGAGTGATTCTGACTTTCAAGTATTGTATTGAGGAAAATACACTGCATAAGGTGTCAGCTTCCACAGATAGCAGTTCCTCAGATGGATTTGGGCAAAGTAAACCATAAATTTTGGGAAGGATTCACCATTCAAGATAACATGAAGAACATTCATGCTTCATGAAAAGAGGTCAAAATATCAGCCTTGCTAGGAGTTGGAAGAAGGGGATTCCAGTCTCATGGATGACTTTGAGGGGTGCAAGACTTCAGCAGAAGTAACTGCAGATGTAACAGAAATAGCAAAAGAACTAGAATAGAAGTAGAACCTCAGGATGGGACTGAGTTGCTGCAACCTCAAGGCAGAACTTTAATGGCTGAGGCAGAAGAGCAAAGGAAAAAAAAAATTAGATGGAATCTACTTCTGGTCAAGATGCTGTGAAGAGGGCGCCTGGGTGGCTCAGTTGGTTAAGCAATTGCCTTCTGCTCAGGTCACGGTCCCGGAGTCCCGGGATCGAGTCCCACATCGGGCTCCCAGCTCCATGGGGAGTCTGCTTCTCCCTCTGACCTTCTCGCCTCTCATGCTCTCTCTCACTGTCTTCTCTCAAATAAATAAATAAAATCTTAAAAAAAAAAATGCTGTGAAGATTATTGACATGACAACAATGGATTTAAAATATTACATAACATTAGTTGATAATGCAGTGGCAGAGTTTGAGAAGATTGGCTCCAGTTTTGAAAGAAGTTCTACTGTGGACAAAATGCTGCCAAACGGCATTACATGCTGCCGCAAAATCATCTGTGGAAGGACAAGTCATTGATCCAACAAATTTCACGACTGTCCCCCTTTAAGAAATTGGCACAGGCACCCCAGCCTTCCACAGCCACCATGCTGATCAGTCAACAGTCATCATGACAAGACCCTATACCAGTAAGAAGATTAGGACTCATTGAAAGCCCAGATGACAGTTCACATTTTTTAGCAATAAAGTATTTTTTAATCAAAGTCTGTATATTCTCTAGATGTGATGATATTCCATGTCCATCTAATAGACAGCAGTATAGTGTAATCCTAACTTTTATGTGCACTAGGAAACCAAAACCTTTATTTGACTTGCTTTATTACAATGTTCACTTTACAATGGGGGTATGGAATTGTACCTGCAATACCTCCAAGGTTTGCCTATAAACTTAGTTTTGGTAGATCAACAGTTTTTGCAGTGGCCTACTGGGAAATTGACAGCTGACACACCATTTGCAGAATGGCAGTCATGCAGAAGTGTCATATAGCTGAGACACCAACCAAGTTCTTACGTCTAGAATCTACACGAAAGATAAAATTCAGGAGGGAATGGAGTCTTTTGTCATATCCTCAGCACCTAACACAATGACAAACAACTAGCAAGTAACGAACTGAAAAACAGGTAAATGAATAAATAAATTAATATTTCAGATATCCTGGTATATTATTTGTAGAGAAGGAAAAGATTATCTTCAAAATGACCTCATTATGGAAACATATGTACTGTGGAAACTCTCTTGCATTTCAGCAATTGAAATTCAATATATACAAGACACATAATTATAGCATAACCTTCTATGTATGTAAAACAAATACCAAGACCCACAAAACACACAGAAGGCACTCAGTATTTTTTATGATGATTGACAATAATTTTGTTTCACATGAGAAATTAAATTTTCAACATTGCCTTCATGCAAGTATCATTTGCTTAGGTGATTTGTTCAACATTCTTTTATTTCACAAACAGAGCTCCAGCATGCTGTAATCCCTTAAATATAATCTTTTTTTGTCATACTTCTCCTTAATATTTCCTCATTTCTTAATTAATGACATGTTAAAGATTATAGACCTATCGCTTATGTTTACAGGTCTCCATCTCAAATCTCCAGATGACAAAGATAACTGAGCATCCTGCTGACACCATCCTGTTCATGAAGATTGAAGAAGTATTCTGCTTCTTGATTTATATACCAGGGTTTATATTCACAGCATTTCATATTTAAAAGATTTTTCACATATGTCATTCTTAGATCTTTATAAAGATTGTTGAAAGCAACTCATTTTTCTTACTTCAGCTAAGAACGGAAACTCCCAGAAAAAGTCGCACCCTTGCCTAGTTTTGTGAAGGACAGGCATCCCAAGGCATGCCACCTAGGACGCTGTAATGACAACGAATCCTTATCTATAATATTAAGTGCTATGTAAATATTTGTCAAGTTGAATTAAGTCTCCTGGAAACATTTTAAAAGATTCACTGAACTACAAGTTTCTCTACGTATGAGTATACAAAGAAATGCCATTGTTCTGGGTTCGTTCATCTTTCAATCTGGACATTAAGAAATGCTCCAGAGGTTCATGATGTAAATATAAACAGTGATATCTTCTCTGTACCTAACATGCCAAATGTCCTATGACATTACCAGTCACAACAGACTTTACTATTTATTTATACCTAACATGAGACATGTGTGGCAACTAATAAATATTTTACTCTTTGATTCAGGAAATTTATGTAAACCCATTTATCCAAACTTAGAGTTTGCTCATTGGAAAACGCAACTCTTATTTCATAAAGTTGTTAGAAAACAAATACAACTTGTTTGTGACCTACTGTGTCCTTATGACAATTATACCTTAAACTTCTACAGAATTTCAGAATTTATGATTTTTCAAACACACACATATACATATATACTCAAGTACAGTCTGGCCTTATAAAATGATGAGTGTGGAAAAGGAATCTTCTAGATTATAGATCTTAAAGCCCTAATTTTCCAGAGAGACCAAAAAAAAAAAAAATAGATGTTCAGAGAAGTGAATTTGTCAACCACCACATCAAAGACAAACAAACAAAAACTGATAATGAAACTGCAAAACCCAGCCTACTATATTTCAAGAATTCTTTTTTTTCTTTTCCTTTTTTTTTTTTTTTAAAGAATGGAAAGGGGTAAGGGAATAGGGAAAGGAGGAGAGAGAGTGAATTCTAAGTAGACTCCACACTTCATGTGGAGACTGATCCAAGGCTTAGTACCACAACCTTGAAATCATGACCTGAGCCAAAATCAAGAATTGAACGCTTAACCAACAGAGAGGCCCAGGTACCTCTACAGTGATTCTTATTTGTATGTGTGCACACCTCCAGGTACGTGTGCTTATGTGTTTAACCCAAATTATTTTGATACATGTACATAAAGGAAATCATGTTTTTTTTAAAGTACATGATTCATATACAGAAAGAGTGATAATAATTGTAGGAATAGAATCTTATAAAACAGATCTTTCCTTTGGTGTTAGAAAAGAGGAAATTCAATTTCATCATGCAAATTTATTGGCATTTAAGTTTGCTTCTCAGGCAACGATTCTTAAAAAAGAGTATTACATCATTGTATTTTAAGTTTCTTTATAAATAATTTGATAGAATAGCATTTTTCATTTAAAATAACACTGGTGAATAATTCATCTTATGTTAAAAATTAGAGTTATTCATCATTCCCAATGATTTACATTCCAATATCATTTCCTGAGTGAGGCAGAATGTTATATCATCACCTTTTTATCAAGGGAATCATTTATAACCTCAAAAATTGAGATGAGACCACTTGAATCCACACAGCTTAATGATCAGGACTGAGAACTGAGATCATCTGTATCAAACTGACATAATTACTTTGTCCAGAACATTCTTTTCCATGAAGATAAGGGTGTAAATTAATAATTTTACTGTTTACTTCTGGAAACTCCTATAAACAAATTTATCTGGACAAAGAGTTTATCCATCTAGGCAAAAATGTCTTTTATGAGGACATTAGTTATCTTCTGAGCAAATAATTTTCTTTTCTTTTTTTTTTTTTTTTTTTTTTTAAAGATTTTATTTATTTATTTGACAGAGAGAGATTACAAGTAGGCAGAGAGGCAGGCAGAGAGAGAGAGAGAGGAGGAAGCAGGCTCCCTGCTGAGCAGAGAGCCCGATGTGGGACTCGATCCCAGTACCCTGAGATCATGACCTGAGCCGAAAGCAGCGGCTTAACCCACTGAGCCACCCAGGCGTCCCAATAATTTTCTTTTCAAACAAAAGTTTAGTTATCCTGACCTGCTTCAAGAGTCAATACCACTTCTAAACTATTATGTTATGAACTTCACTCACTCACAACCACTTCCCTAAAAGTAAATATCTTCCTTAAACCACTAAGCCACACATCTCCAAACACTAAAAACATAGAATATTAAGAACATTTACTTGCATCTATACTTCCAAGGAACTAATAAGAATCTTCACCTTGTTATTTTACTACTATAGATCCAATAAACTTAGACTTACTCTGTGTGTGTGTGTGTGTGTGCTTTTTTTGTAGTTAAGGGCTGACAACTTACTTTTTATCTATGTTGCAACCTCATGATCTAAAAATGCTCTTGAAATATGTTGAAAACTTGAACATTGTTATAGCTTAAATGTGTCTTATTAAAAGAATGAAAGTCTGAGAACTGCTTCTCTAGATCTTACCATTCTTCATCTATAGAATGATAAAAATAAGCCTTACACTTTACAGAACTCAGTGAGATATCATATTTTTTTCAATTTATTCCAGCTCATCTAACACAGTGTTATAATAGTTTCAGGTGTACAATATAGTGATACAATAATTCATCGCCCAGTGCTCATTATGACAAGTGCACTCCTTAATCCCCCTCACCTATTTCACCAGTCCTCCCACTCTCATCTCCTGGTAACCATGACTTTGTTCTCTACAGTTAAGAGTCGGTTTCTTGGTTTGTCTCTCTCTCTTTTTTTCCCCATTGCTCACCTGTTTTGTCCCTTAAATTCCACCTATGAGGGAAATCATATGGTGTTTGTCTTTCTGGGACTTATTTTGCTTAGCATTATACTCTCTAGCTCTATCCATGTGATTGCAAATGGCAAGATTTCATTCTTTTTTTTTTTTATGGCTGAATATTCCACTGTGTGTATATATGTATACATACACACATATCTACACTCTCACACACACTCACACACACACACACATACACACTACATCTTCTTTGCCCATTCATCCATCATGGACACTTGACTGCTTCCATGATTTGGCTATTATAAATAATGTTGCAAAAAACATAGGGGTGCATGTATCCTTTTGAACTACTGCTTTTGTATTCTTTGGGTAATACACAGTAGTGTGATTACTGGATCATAAGATAGTTCTATTTTTAAGTTTTGGAGGAACGCCCATACTGTTTTCCAGAGTGGCTGCACCAGTTTGCCTTCTCACCAAATGTGCACAAGGGTTTGTGTCTTTTTTCTCCTTTTTCTCCACATCCTTGGCAACTATTGTTGTTTCTTTTTATTTAAGCCATTCTGAGAGGTATGAGTTGATATCTCATTGTTGTAGTTTTGATTTGTATTTCCCTGATAATGCGGGCTGTTGAGACTCTTTTTTTTCTTTTTTTTTTTTTTTAATTTATTTTCAGCGTAACAGTATTCATTGTCTTTGCACCACACCCAGTGCTCTATGCAATCCGTGTCCTCTCCAATACTCACAACCTGGTTCCCCCAACCTCCCACCCCCCTGCCCCTTCAAAACCCTCAGATTGTTTTTCAGAGTCCATAGTTTCTTATGGTTCACCTCCCCTTACAAATTCCCTCAACTCCCTTCTCCTCTCTAACTCCCCTTGTCCTCCATGTTATTTGTTATGCTCCACAAATAATTGAAACCATATGAAAATTGACTCTCTCTGCTTGACTTGTTTCACTCAGCATAATCTCTTCCAGTCCCGTCCATGTCCATACAAAAGTTGGGTCTTCATCCTTTCTGATGGAGGCGTAATACCCCGTAGTGTATACAGACCACATCTTCCTTATCCATTCGTCTGTTGAAGGGCATCTTGGTTCTCTCCACAGTTTGGCGACTGTGGCCATTGCTGTTATAAACATTGGGGTACGGATGGCCCTTCTTTTCACAACATCTGTATCTTTGGGGAAAATACCCAGTAGTGCAATTGCAAGCTCATAGGGAAGTTCTATTTTTAATTTCTTGAGGAATCTCCACACTGTTCTCCAAAGTGACTGGATCAACTTGCATTCCCACCAACAGTGTAAGAGGGTTCCCCTTTCGCTACATCTCCTCCAACACATGTTGTTTCCTGTCTTGCTAATTTTGGCCATTCTAACTGGTGTAAGGTGGTATCTCAATGTGGTTTTAATTTGAATCTCCCTGATGGCTAGTGATGATGAAAATTTTTTCATGTGTCTGATAGCCATTTGTATGTCTTCATTGGAGAAGTGTCTGTTCATATCTTCTCCCCATTTTTTGATATTATGGTCTGTTTTGTGCGTGTTGCATTTGAGCAGTTCTTTATAGATCCTGGATTTCAACCTTTTGTCTGTACTGTCATTTGCAAATATCTTCTCCCATTCCGTGGGTTGCCTCTTTGTTTTGTTGACTGTTTTCCTTTGCTGTGCAGAAGCTTTTGATTTTGACGAAGTCTCAAAAGTTCATTTTTGCTTTTGTTTCCTTTGCCTTTGGAGACATATCTTGAAAGAAGTTGCTGTGGCTGATATCGAAGCCTCTTTTCATATATCCGTAACTGTTGAACATCTGTATTTCTTCTTTGAAGAAGTATCTCTTCATCTCTTCTGACCTTTTTTTTTTTTAATTGAATTATTCATTTTTGGGGGGTGTTGAGCTGTATCAGTTCTTCATATTTTGGATATTAATCTTCTATTAGATATGTCATTTGTAATATCTTCTCCCATTCTATAGGCTGCCTTTCAGTTTTATTGCTTCTTCTGCTCAGCAGATGTTTTTTTTTTCTTGATGAAGTCCCAACAGTTTATTTTTACTTTTGTTTCCTTGCATCAGGAGACATATCTAAAAAAATGTTGCTCTGGCTGCTGTCAAAGAAGTTACTGCCTGAGCTCTCTTCTAGGATTTTTATGATTTCAGGTCTTACATTTATGTCTTTAATCTATTTTGAGTTTACTTTTGTGTTTGGTGTAACAAAGTTACAGACCGTGTTTCCCAGAAGCATTTGCTGAAAAGAGTTTTTCCCACTGGATATTCTTTGCTACTTTGTCAAAGACTAATTGATCATATAATAATGGGTTTATTTCTGGGCTTTCCATCTATTCTCCTGATATCTATGTCTATTTTTGTGCCAGTGCCATACTGGTTTGATTATTGCAGCTTTATATTATCTTGAAGTCTGGAATTGTGGTACCTCTACCTTTTTTTTTTTCTTTTTTTTAAGATTTTATTTATTCATTTGACAGAGAGACACAGCAAGAGAGGGAACACAAGCAAGGAGACTGGGAGAGGGAGAAGCAGGCTTCCTGTTGAGGAGAGAGCCCAATGCGGGGCTCGATTTTAGGACCCTGGGATCATGACCTGAGCCGAAGGCAGATGCTGAACTGACTGAGCCACCCAGCCACCCCTCTACCTTTGCTGTTCTTTTTCAAAACTGTTTTTGGCTATTTGGGGTCTTTTATAGTTCCATATACATTTTAGGATTTTTTTCGTTCTGTTTCTGTGAAAAATGCTATTGTGATTTGGACAGGGAACTTATTAAATCCATAGATTGCTATGGATAGTATAGACATTTTAACAATATTTGTTCCTCCAATCCATAGGCATGGGATGCCTCTCTGTTTCTTTGTGTCATTTTAAATTTCTTTCAGCAGTGTTTTATAGTTTTTCAGAGTATAGGTCTTTCAGCACTTTAGTTAGGTTTATTCCTAAGTATCTTATTATTTTTTTGGTGTAATTATAAACTGGATTGTTTTCTTATATCTCTTTCTACTGCTTCATTATTAGTGTACATTCCTTATTACTCTTTTGGATAGAAATGTAACATATTTCTGTACATTGATTTTGTATCCTGAAACTTTACTGAATGTATTTATTAGTTCTAGTTTCTTTGGTGGAGTCTTTAGTTTTCTGTATATACTATCAAGTTACCTGCAAATAGTGGAAATTTTACCTCTTCCTTACCAGTTTGGTTGTTGTTTGGTTGCTGTGGCTAGGACTCCCAGTACTATGTTGAATAAAAGTGTTGAGAGTGGACATCTTTGCCTTGTTCCTGATCCTGGAGGAAAAGCTCTCAGGTTTTCCCCCACTGAATTAGATGTTTACTATGGGTTTTTCATAAACAGCCTTTATTTTTTGTTGAGGTTTGTTTCTTCTAAACCTACTTTGTTGAGTTGTTTGTTTTTTTTTTTTTTTTTCCACAAACTGATGTTATAGTTTGTCAACTGCTTTTTCTGTATCTATTGAAATGATCATTTGGTTTTTGTCCTTTCTCTCATTGATGTGGTATATCACATTGATGGATTTCTGAACATTTTTTTAAAAGATTTTATTTATTTATTTGGCAGAGAGAGAGAGATCACAAGTAGGCAGAGAGGCAGGCAGAGAGAGGGGGAAGCAGGCTCACGGCTGAGCAGAGTGCCAGATGTGGGGCTCGATCCCAGGACCCTGAGATCATGACCTGAGCCGAAGGCAGAGGCTTAACCCACTGAGCCACCCAGGCGCCCCTGTATATCTGAATATTGAACCACCCTTGCATCCCAGGAATAAATCCCATTTGACTTTATGTTGTGTGTGTGTGTGTGTGTGTGTGTGTGTGTGTGTGCTTGTGTGTTTTAATGTACTGTTTGATTTGGTTTGCTGGTGCTTTGCTGTGGATTTTTACAACTATGTTCATCAGAGATATTGACCTATAGTTCTTTTTTTTTTTCCTGAGGTCTTTATCTGGTTTTGGTATTAGAATGATACTGGCCTCACAGAATGAATCTGGGAGTTTTCCTTCTGTTGTTTGGGATAGTTTGAGAAAAACAGGTATTAACTCTTCTTTAAATGCTTGATAGAATTTGCCTATGAATCTGATCATGGACTTTTGTTGAGAGTTTTTGGTTACTGAATCAACCTCCTTTCTGGTCTGTTCAAAATTTCTATCTCCTCCTGTTTCTATTTTGTTAGGTTATTATGTTCATAGGAATTTATCCAGTTTTTTTCTAGGTTTTCTAATTTGTTGACATACAGTTTTTCATAGTATTTTCTTACAATTTTATTTCTGTGATGTCATTTCTCCTCTTTCATTTGTGATTTTTGTTTATATGCATTTTTTTAATGGGTCTGGCAATTTCGTTGATCTTTTCAAAGAACCAGCTCCTCTTTTACTGATCTATTGGTTTTTGTTTTTGTTCGTTTTAGTTTCTGTATTATTTACTTCTGCTCTAATCTTTAATATTTCCTTTCTTCTGCTTGGTTAGGGTTTTGTGTGTTGTTTTCTAGCTGCTTTAAGTGTAGGGTTAGGTTCTTTGAGATTTTTCTTGATATTTGAGGTAGGCCTGTATTGCTATGAACTTCTCTCTTAGAGCCATTTTGCTGCTCCAAAGGTTTTGGAGCATTGTGGTTTCATTTCTATTTGTTTCCATGTGCTTTTTGATTTCTTTTTTGATTTCTTGGTTGACCCATTCATTGTTTAGTAGCATGTTAATTAACTTCTATGTGTTTGTGCTTTTTCCTGATTTTTTTCTATGGTTGATTTCTAGTTTCATAATGCTGTGGTCAGCAAAAATTCATGGTATAACTTCAGTCTTTCTGAATTTGTTGAGACTTCTTTTGTGACCTAATATGTGATATCTTCTGAAGAATGTTCCATGTGGACTTGAAAGGAATGTGTATTCTGCTGTTTTAGGATGAACTGTTCTGAATATATCTGTTAAATCAATCTGGTCCAGTGTATTATTCAAAGCCACTGTTTCCTTGTTGATTTTCTGTTTGGATAGTCTGTCTATTGATGAAAGTGGGATGTGAGAGTCCCCTAAAATTATTGTATTACTATTGATTAGTTTATGTTTGTTACTGGCTGTTTTAAGTATTGGGGTGCTCTCACGGTGGGTGCATAAATATTTACAATTGTTATATCTTCTTGTTGGATTGGTTATTACATCATGTCTTTGTCTCTCTTTATGACTTTGTTTTAAAGTCCAGTTTGTCTAAGTATTGCTACTCTGACTTTCTTTTGGCATCATTTTGCATGATAAATGTTTCTCTATCACCTCATTTCAATCTGCATGTGCCTTTAGGTCTGAAATGAGTCTCTTGTTAGAAGCATATAGATTGGTCTTGTTTTTTTTAATCTACTCTATCACTCTACGTCTTTTGATTGGGGTATTTAATCCATTTATATTAAAAGTAATCATTGAGGTATATGTATTTATTGCCATTTTATTACTTGTCTTGTGGTTGGTTTTTGTAGTTTTTCACTGATCCTTCCTTCTCTTTCTCTCTTCCACGGTTTGTTGGTTTTCTTTAGTGACATATTTAGATTCCTTATTTTTTGTTTTTTACATATCTATTACGGTTTTTTGATTTGTGGTTACCAAACAACTTATACATAACATCTCCCGCATACAGCAATCTACATTAAGCTGATGGTTGCTAACTTTGAACCCATTCTTTAGTGTTCTCCCCTCACCTTTCAGATAGTTGGTATTATATTTTATATTCTTTTATAATGTGCTTCTCTTGACTGATTTTTACAGGTGTACTTTTCTTTTTTCTTTTGTTCTTCCTATTTTCCTTACTCTTCCTTTGGGTTTTCTTTCTACTCCCAGAGGCTCCCTTAACATTTCTCCTAGGGCTGGTTTAGTGGTCATGAATTTTTTTAACTTTGTTTGGTACCTGGTACACACTGTGTCTGTGTGAAGTGGCTGAGCAGGGTATGCACAGTGTTGGAAAAATGTGTTCTGAACCCAGGGCTGAGGTCAGCAGACTTGAAGTGGGCAAGTCCTTAGAACACCTGGGCGCCTGGATGAAACAATGAGGAAGTATCTAGAAAACTCTAACTGTGGTTAATTCTACCAAATATCTTACCTGTATTCTCACAAGTAACAAGACCATAAGACAAAGTAAGTCTGAAAAATTGGTACAGACTAAAGAACATTAAAAATATATGACAACAAAATGCATGAATCCTGGAAAGAGGGATCAACATGCATTTTGTATGCATACCATACAAATTAACACTATGGTAATTCTGTTTCTCTTTTTGCCTCAACCAAATAAAAGAAAGCGCTATTAATAAAAATATTACATTCTAATATCCATGGCAATTAAACTTGAAGTATTCTTATGATTAATAACAATGTCCAAGTCTAGGTCCATCTCTGCTCACCTAATTAACGAGTCTTAGACTGCTTCACATTCAGCATAATTGAAGGATGACTACAAAGAAAGTGTACACCCTTAGCAACCAAAATAGCTAAATGACACTAATGATAAACTAAGGAGTTAATTTTGAAATATATACTAAATACAGAATTTAAGTATGATTCCCAGTGGGTAGGACTGTTGTAGAGAAGAATGATATGTTGAGTCTACCACAGTAATTAATTATGTAAGAAAGTCTTCATTGTTATAGATCTAGTGGAATGAGTCAATCATCTGGTTAAATATGGAGGTTCGCTGTTTGGGGCCTGCCTAATCCATGGGGTTATGGAAGACTATGAGAGACCATTTGCCATGAGATAGTGAATTTTACAAGTATTTTCTAGGGTAAATCATTTTTACTAGTTACAGTACAGGAAACCTGTCATATTGACTACTTTTTCACTGTCACTCAAACACTTTGCTTTTGGAAAATAGCTTGGTTTCACTTCGGGTGTGAGTATGCATAACTTCCTTTCTCTATGGTCAGACCAGGTAAAATTTATAGGTCAGAGAGGACTGATTTTGAAGTTTGAGACTTCTGACATAAATCTTACAGAAGTTATATTTTAATACAACACATTCAATAGATTCATCCTCACCAAATCATACCACACATACACATAGCTACTTTATTGCATGTACTTTAGTTTAAACAGTAAATATTTCATGACATCTTTCATCATTTTAAAATCTGGTGATGCATGCACTAGGATGTGAACACATTGTGCACCACGGATTTTCATTTTTTTTAAAATAGTTTATTTACTTATTTGAGAAAGATAAAGACAGTGATAGAGACAGATGGAGAAAGATAGAGACAGTGATAGAGACAGACAGTGAGGTGGTCAAGCAGTGGGAGAGGGAGAAGATGGCTGCCCATTGAACAGGGAACCCAACCAACCTGGCCTGACATCAGGACCCACGCCAAAGGCAGACAGTTAACCAACTAAGCCACTCAGACACCCCCAGATTTTCATTTTAAAACGCTTTACAAGACGATTCTACATGTAATAGCTTTTTAAAATCTGTTTTGCACTTACACACACTTTAAATAAAGACCTATGTGCATAAAAGTAAGTTTTCAAAACTTTCAGAAACAAGATAATGTATCCCATTATGTTCTTAGAGTACACATAATTCTTAGATGAGATACACATATCATGAAGCGTAGAAAATTTCTCTACTAAATTTTAGATCAGCTAAAGTTTAAACATTAAGATAAAGGATTATTAAATGGACTATATAAAGAATTCCTACAAATTTAAAATGAAATAATTGACAGTAAAGTTGAAAACAAATGTACAAAGAGTATAAGAAGGCAATTTAAGAAAGGGAAACCAAATGGCCAATAAACTTCAGAGAAGACGTTGACTGTCATTATAATCCGGAACTGAAAGTAAAAGTCACAAGAGGATGCAGTTTAACTATCACCCTCTAAAACAAAAGCAAAATAAAACAAAAAAGCCACCTAGTTTCCAAGTACTAGCAAGGATGTCGCACAATGGGAACTCTTAAAGAATACTAGTGAGTGTGTTAATTACCAAACCCAATTTAGAGGATAATTTCAATAGATATGCATTTTTAAATGTGCATACCATGTAGACAAAATTCTACTCTTAGATATCCTAGAAAAATGCTTGTACAGGTATAGAAAGAAATGCATAAGAACATTAATAACCGTGTCATTTGCAGTTAGAAATATACTAGATCAGCAAGGGAATGGCTAATGACAGCAATATATACAATGGAACTATCCAACAGTCAAAATGCATAAAATTGAGCTACATCTCTAAATATGGATACATTACTGAAATATTATATTGAAATATAAAGCCAGGTTGAAAGAGGATAGGAAAATTATGTCCACTTTTTAAATTTTATTAAAACAGTATTCTAGAAATGTATTCTGATGGAATGGGAGAGAGACAGAACATATAACATGCACTTGGAGACTTCAGCTTAATATGTATTATTTTATTCCTTAAGACAGGTGGTAGGTACATCTTTAAATGTCTCTATCATTTTATATGCACAAAAAGTTTCAGAATACACTTAGATACTTTTGTACTTATTGCATGTATTTGACT
Organism: Mustela nigripes; assembly: GCF_022355385.1. NCBI lineage: Eukaryota > Metazoa > Chordata > Mammalia > Carnivora > Mustelidae > Mustela > Mustela nigripes. The sequence continues at coordinate 17,926,843 of NC_081568.1, forward strand.
ACAATTGCAATGTTGAAAAAATGGACTATAATGAGTCTAGGGTTTGTGGTTTCTAAAATAGTCCATTCTGTCTAGGAATTGATTTTATCTTTAATATAATTATACAGAAACACAGGACCTTTTGAACACTAAGCTATTGCATGGTAAAAAGGCAAAATGAATACTCTGTTTTCTTGAAGTTTATGAATGCATTGAAGACTAAAATTAGCTTGGACTTTGAATATCACTTAATTGGATATAAACATTAGATTATCAATCAATAGTCCTTTTAAGCTGACTCCTTCACAACAGCAATTCAACATGAAAACATTATTTTTTGAACTTGCTAGAACTGTTCCCTTAGCATTTTTAACTAAACATGGAACAAATGAATTAAATCAAGATGCAGCTTCTCAAGAGAATGGTAGGTCCACTGAGTGGTTAAAAAAGATGATGCCAACAGCCACCCATTTAAATCAAAGTGTTTTTTTTTTTTAAAGGAACCCTGTATAATATAATAATCACCTAAAATATGAAGCACATAATCACTATGGAACATTTATTTATGGATTTTTAATGTACCTAACCTGCTTTTTGCATGGGGCTGTGAACCAAAATTAATAACACTAATTATACCCAGCCACCTGCAACGAGTAGCATTAAAAAAAATTATGTCTACAATTTCTTTAAAAATATATTGATTGGAGGCTGGGGAATGACAATCTACTATAGTTAAGGAAAATATTATTTTCCTCTTATATCAAAGCTCTATATAAAAATAATAAATTATACCTGGGGCTTTAGAATATCGCCATTTTTAAAGGCAGTATTTCTCTTTGACCTCACATTTTCTATGTGAGCACAGCCATTTATACTATGGTCTAGGATTTAAAAAAGGAAAGGGTTCTGAATGTGCTGATCATATAATTCAATGTGATTATCAAGTACTGCAGTTATAAATTTAGTGAGTAAATTCTATAAGAATTTGATCTCAGTATTTGGAATTGTAATCTATCTGTACTCACTATTTCAAGGATAGAGCAGAATGACTGAATTCAAAACAATATTATGACTACTTAATCTCAAGTCGTGTTTCACATAAGCCATTGAATCCATATAATCTATTTGCTTCTATAATTCTTTAGTGAGAATAACATCAAAAAAAATCTTAATTCAATTCTTAGGAAAATGCAGTTAGATGATTCTATCATCTGGAAACTAAATATGTATCCTAATGAATTCTGAAATGAATAGAACTGACTTTGCATTCAAAAACTCCATTCAAAAACATTGTTACTGAGTTTATGTTCCAGGAACTGAGCCAAGACAGAGGGACACAATTTTTAAAAGATATGGAAACAACTCTAAAGCATTTACAATCTAAATGAGTTTGAAGTGTAGAGTGTGCATTTTCCATGTGGTTGCAATTTATATTAGTATAGTTGAAGAGTAAACAATGTTTTTTTTTTTTTTTTCCTGAGAATTAAAGGTGATTGGAACTCAGAACATAAACATTTTAGTAGAAACTAAGAGAAACTGCATTTAGTTAACTTCACCTATAAGGAAATAGAGAAAGTGTTTGGAACAGATCTGGGATGATCCCAACTTTGGGAGGCAAGGCACATGGGCTCTCCCCTAGTCTCTGCCAAGGACCTTCTGTTTTGTCACGAACAATCACTTATATTATGAGGGCTTCATTTTTGTTTAACTGTCTACACATATACTGAATAAGATAAATGAGATAACCTGTTGTCTCATAATTATGAGAAAATTGAATCCCCCGTGTAAAATTAAACAATGCAATATAGCTAATAAGTATGATTTTTTTCCAGTATCATTACTTTGTGGTAAGATTAAAAATTACAGAAAGAATAGAACTGAAATATTTGAAAAATAACTTATTAAAGAACTATATACTCTTTTTGCTTAGGCTGTTTAAACATCAGAAGTCTGTATCATTTTTTGCAGCAGCATCCCCTCCCGGAAAAACCAAAACCAAAACCAAAAACAAAACCTTAAAGCTTTCTCTAAAGAAAAGCTTTTATTTGTTTGTGTTTGTTTTTACACCACTGACTAATTTCCATAGGCATGAAGCTCTTCTTCTTAATTTCTCTTTGGAGGAGGAAAATGAAGGATGAAACAGGCAATATTATGAGCAAATTCCTTAGATAACATGCTTGTCAAAGGAGCAGATGTGGGTACAGAGAGAATGAATAATCAAAATGATTTTAGTATTTTCTTATTCTATTTTATAGAAATCTGACACAGGTCTCTAATAATTTTTGTTGTAGAAAGACCCAGTAATTTGTATATTTACAGGCTCTTTACTTTGGCTTATATTTCAGCCAACTGAAAGCCATGTCTTCTGGAAGCTTCTTTGCCTAAACAGGCAGAGATAGATATACACAGTGAACTTTTTATAATTGTATATAATATATGCTACACTTACCAATTTGCACTGTTTTTTACATTTGTCTTAATAAAGTAATCAACACAAGTAACTCCTCCATGGTCTCACAGGTGTTCACATGTCCCCAAAGATGGACTGTTAAAGTATTCCAAGCTCTTCACAACTGTGCACAGTCTAAGAGCTGATCTTTAAAAGACCCTCCCTGGGATCAATAAACAGTATTGGGAGAAAGAAAGCCTAACCCCTTCATTTCTCATAGACATGTGTGCATGAGGTCTCTAATAGCATAACAAGGTAAAAAAAAAAAGCAAAACCAGAGTTAGCATACAGGGAAAGAAGGCTATAGCACAAAATTTCTAACTTTCTATTTTAATCAAGTTTTGGTTATATCAGCAACTCCTACAAATTTCTCATGTTTGAGAATACATATATTTATTTTAGGTTCTAGTTGGCTATAATTGGGGATTTTGTCCATTCTAACCATTAAAGACAAATAGTATATAATATTAGTATATTAGACAAATAGTATATAGTATAGTATAGGCACATAATATTGATATCATGCTAACACTAATCTATCTTTAGGTTAAATAAGAATAGAGACACCTGAGTGGCTCAGTCAGTTAAGTGTCTGACTTTGGCTCAGGTCATGAACTCCTGGAAAGAAGCCCCAAGTCAGGCTGCCCTCTCAGCCAGGAGTCTGTTTAACAGTCTCCCTTTGCCACTTCCCCAACTCAGGCAAATGCACATTCTTTCTCTCCCTAAAATAAATAGAATTTTAAAAAATCATTAAATAAGAGTACTAAAAATAATTTGTTTGTTTCCTTTAGTTACAAAGTGTCATTTAATGAGCAGAATTTCTAAAACATACCCATACAAGGGCAATTAATTATATCTTAGCACTTTGTTATCATCTCTGGATTATATTCTCTATGCTATTTTGTAGTCTTACTATCCAGCTTAACTGCCGGATCCCATTTTGTTTACTTAATGTTATATTGTATTTGATAACTGATGAGTAATGTCCAAATTTCACATAGATATTGGTTGGGTACCTATCACAAGTCAAGCTTTATATATTTTATCTTTATGTCCTGCAACCCTAGGGCACCAAAATGATAAAGTAAATAATTTCTCTGCTAGTAGTATAGCTGTAAGAGGAAACTTTTGCAATTAGACTTCACTGTAGCTGCAAAACAGAGACACTATGCCACTCTAAATTATAGTGTGTATCACAGATTATCTAAGCTCAAACTCAACATACAACTTGATAGCACAAGCTGATCCAGAACATAAAGGTATTAGAGAAATGTATTTAAAAGTAACTCCAAAAAACACATTTAATATAATGGCAATACTATGGACTGTTTCAAAAACTCCATTTTTTTTTTTTCAGTCAAATCCTTGGCAAGAAAACTCTAAGACTCATTCCAGTCTTCAGTCATATAAATATTCTACATTAACAACCCTTACTTTTTATGAAACCCAGTGTTTTCTGCATGTGCAGTTTCTCTTGCACCAGCAAGTAATACACTCAAATTTGCCAAGCATATTCCTCAAGGTCTTTAGGCTGATGGACACTGACAATAATTAGTATACATATTTCATAGTAAAAGGATAGCAAAGCTGAAAGTAGACACTATATAAACGCCTATTATATCTGATCTTTAAGAAACAAAGATTATCTAGCTCTTTCTGTCAGTGAATAGATGACACAAAAAAATGAAAAGGGAAGATGAATGACTTGATCAAACTTCAGTTTTTGATGACCATCCAGACTGGAGAAACATTTTCTCCTATTCTTTTAATTTCTATTTATAAAATGCTATGGTCACAATAAACAGAAGAAATAGCATCAATTTGTAACCAAATGAACTACAACTTAATGATAGTAAAAATGAATTTAAGTTGGTATAGAAATCTTCCGACTTTTGATGATGTTTATTTCTTACTTACAAATCAAACAGACTCTTACACAGTATACCTACATATCAGCCTTATCAGAAGTTAGGCCAGCTTTTGTATAGTCTTTGAATTGCCTTTGGACTCAAGCTATAACTACAAGTCCCTGGTTATCCCACCTGCTGGTCTTCCCTCTAGATTTTGAGTTCGGGTCACCACAATCACATGAGCCAACTCCTTAAATTCCTTCCTTCCTTCCATTCCCTTTCCCTCTCACCCAACCCCCCCCCCCTTCCTTCCTTTTTTCTCTTTCACTCTTTCTCATATGCATTGTACATGTACACACAAATTGTGGGTGTGCGTTTTTTCAGAATTTTGAATCATACAGGGGAAACAAATGATTAGTTCTAGAGTCACATGGAACAGGTAAATGCATCCATCTATAACATAATTTTAAATAGTGATAGGTTAAAAAATAGTGATAGATAAGACATGATAAGAACATAGATATAAGGGAATGATAAGTGTGATACAGCATGGTAGGGGTGCTAGTTTAGGTAGGATAATTAGAGTAAGTCAATTTTTAAAAGTAATATTTTAATAAGGACCTGAAACAAGAACTAGAATTACATGAGAAGTTTAGAAGGATCCTTCTGGCATAAATTAAATAAAATAAATTTTATTTAAAATAAATAAAACTATATACGAAGTACAAAGGCCCTGAGTTATGTGTACTTGAGGAACAGCAAGAAAGCCACTGATTTGACAAAATTATGTTGTTTGAAGATGGGAGGGAATAAATTTGGAGAGGAAGGCAGCATAGGGAGTTATTAACGATGCATTCCACCAAATAAACAGGGTGGTCTTTGGCAACAGTGCATGAGGAAAGTTGACTCAGAAGTGTGCTCTAGTTCCACAGTGCTAGAAAAAAGGCTGGGATCTCTAAAATTCACGCCATTCCGAAAGACCGCTAAGAACAAGGATTCTTCAAAAGTGTAGTGGACTGCCCGAAGTCAGGAGTCAAAGTTGAGAGTTCATTTGAAAATGATCAAATAAGGGAAGAAATGCATAATAAAAGCTGTGGACTCTCCCTCTGATTCCATTCAAGAGTAAAAGGACCAACCCTAAGAATGCATGGAAGAAGTCCTACCGGGAGGGAAAAATAAACACTATTTCTGTTTGTAGCTCACAAATCCTAGGTCTTTTAATAAACCCACTGCACATATTTCTCCAATAATCTGAACTTAAACTTAGCTGAAAGGGGGAAACACATGTGAAAGCAAAATGCCAGGCAAGGTGGACAGAAATCACGCTTTATGAACACGGAGTTAGGACCCATGACTAATATATCTGCACAATGCTTATTGAAAGTTATTTATACCTTTAAATAAAGTTTTTAAAATTTATTTAGTCCTGATATATTTCACAGCTCAATCTTAAAATACTTCATTAGTACTATGATGTTTGATGATGACTTACAAAAATACTAGTACTTAGTAAAAAGCCTAATGACATGAAAAGTTTCTTGTTTTTAGTGACATGGTGGAATGAAAAGGGAAACTCAGAATCAAAACTGTGTATGCAGGTAAAAATATCAAAAATTAATTACAGGGGCACCTGGGTGGCTCAGTGGGTTAAAGCCTCTGCTTTCAGCTCAGGTCATGATCCCAGAGTCCAGGGATCGAGCCCCGCATCGGGCTCTCTGCTCGGCTGGGAGCCTGCTTCCTCCTCTCTCTCTGCCTGCCTCTCTGCCTGCCTCTCTGCCTGCTTGTGATCTCTGCCTGTCAAATAAATAAATAAAATCTTAAAAAAAAATAAAATTAATTACATTGTTCATTAATTATATATTGCTTATATGCACAAATATATGTATAGATACTATGCATATTATTCAAATATATAGAGAGAACATGAATATATATGGATACATATATATACCCTTGCCCCATGGGTAATGATTACTCCAATGAATTAAATTGAAAAAGCACGTTTTTTTTTTTTTTCCCACAATGTGAAGTAAAATCCTTACTTGGTCCTGCTTAGATAAATTAGCCTTGAGAGCGGAAGGTGCATTATAACTTTAAAAGATACTATGGACTCTGAAAACAATCTGAGGGGTTTGAAGTGGCGGGGGTGTGGGAGGTCGGGGTACCAGGTGGTGGGCATTATAGAGGGCACGGATTGCATGGAGCACTGGGTGTGGTGAAAAAATAATGAATACTTTTCTGAAAATAAATAAATTGAAAAAAAAATTATCTTTGTTACAAAAAAGTTACAGGTTAAAGGATGCCGCAATCAAAACCAGATTTGTGTCATTTCTCAAATCAATATATCACTGACAGAAAATCACAGTCTATAGCATCACCTTGGGGTCATGGTGGCTCACAGTGATATACTTGAAAATCTCATTTTAGGAACAGGGACAATTGCTTGAGTCTGCCAAGCCACTAAGCCAAACTGTAAATTGTATTTTAACCAAATTTAAAATTTAACTATCATTCTCATACACTCATTTTTATTTAATTTAGATAATTAGCATATTAAAATAATTAAAATAGTGATTTTGGACTACAATCAATATATTTGGACAATAGGAAACTGGGGATAACAGTAACACTGAGGTTAATATTACATTTTCTTCCTTTTACTGAGAAAAGCAGACATTGTATATGTTGGTTCATGAGATCTGGGCAGAGGTTGGAAGGAAAAAAAGGCAAAGCAAAAGGTAAGTAGCATAGTCTACACGTGCTACAAACTACATACAAACTTGTTTATTATATGGTCCCGTTACCTCTTCATAATTACCCCGAGAATTCATTCTCTCTTGATGGGCTTAGCAAGTTCATGGACAATCAGCAAGTAAGCAGAAAAGCTAGAATATTTATCTAGGTTCTGGCAAGTTAAAAATAAATAGTAAGCCAACAAATCTACCACAAATAAATAAATGTAATAATTTTTAAAAAGCTTTGGTATTCTACTTCTTTATATTATTATATCCTTTGATCCTGTTTATTGTAAAACGTTTCAGCAAAATCAGTATTTAGCATCTACTTAAGAAATACTAGTAACGCAGGAGTAAATGATCCACATCCATTCCACAAAGAACTCACAGCCTCTGCCCATGTGTGTTTGTGCTCACGCGTGTGGAATCATGAAGGGCCAGTGGTAGGCAATCACAGTGCAATATGTTATCCTTATGATAATTACTTACACAGAGCTTTGTGGGCATCTATGGACATATTTCTAACTACACTCCGGAGTCAGAAGAAGTATATTCTAAATTTAGTTAGAGCAACTGGATTTTTCTAGGAAATAAAAAGGATGATATGGGGGTCAGGAGATACGTTAGAGCTGTGGGGGAAAGAAAGGGTATTTAAAATCAAGATAGTAATTTGTAACTGGTGTGTTAAATTTGGAATATTTGTTACAAATTCGCCTTGGTGTCTGGTTCACAACCTTATGCCAGAATAGTTCATACCAGCATTTTCATCCAAAACAAACTAAATTAATGAGCAAAAAGTAGTGATATTTTGACATTATATATTCAGGCAAAGGCATAACCACCAAGTAAGAAATGTCACATGGAACACATTTGAATTATGTACCACCCTGTTCACATAGCCCCAAACACGACTTTAGCATGCATAGGTATGTCAAATGGAAAGACTTGGCTTCTCCTACCACACCTTGTCTCTTGTATACGTGCATGACTTTCACGTTTCCAAGTATTCTAGTCTTTAGCTTTTGTGTTGTCCTAAAGGTGTCTGGTGTGATAACTTCATGTTTAGGTGTAGTTTAAGTGCTAGATAGCCATGAGTTACCCCACTATCTGGAAAGGAAAAAAAAAAAAAAGATGAATAAATAGTACAGAGAGAGAAAAAATCTTCTAAAGAAAGATTCTCTTCCCCTTTTATCACCAACTACTACCTGTAAAGTATTTTCTTTCTTTTTTTAGTTATTAACATAAATTTCCAATGCATTGCATTTAATGTATCATCAATATTAATTTGTCTATTACTTATATAAACTTTTTTTTCTTGCTTAATTGATATTTTTCTACAGAGATTGTTTTGGTGTTTTGGCTAGGACAGACATCCAATTTTTCACATTGGAATTACTGACATATTCTTTTGTGGAACTGCTTCTCATTTAGTGCCAGGACTTATGAGGTGAGTTATTATTATTAAAGAATATACATGTATACTAGTTAAGCATGACTTCATTTCAATTATTTGAATCACTGAATTAAATTTCTAGTGTCTATGCATGAATACCTTTCATTGGCTTATTGACTGTGTGCACAAAATATCTGTTTATGTTTTTACCCTTTTTACTGGTGGTAGAGACTCAGGGAAGAATAATTTGGCAGAAATTCTTGGGTATAAGGAAATCATTAATTCTTCTTATCTTCTAGGAAATCAGGAATTCTTGTATGAATAGAAAAACCTTTTCTCAACTGGTTATTTTCCCCTTAAATTTATTGATGTTTATTTTGCCATAAAGATATTAAATATTTTCCTTTATGAGTCTAATTACATGCTTGGAAAATTTTTCACAATTCCAAAATTTTAAAAACACGTATATACACGTTTTCATTCAGTTCGGCAGTATGACGGATTCATGTAACTCTGGTCTTCCAGCCTTGCAGTTTTGTTACCATCTCCATATTCCCATTAATCAACTCACACAGTCAGAGTCCCTGAAAGACTTCACAAACTGGAGGCCCTTCTCCTGGGGACGGGCTCATGATGGCAATCAAGAAAGAGAATTTACATTTGCTAGCAGCAGATATATTCATGAAAGAAAGTCAGGAAATGGCTGAGAGGCTGAGACAGAATAGTCTACACTTCTTTTATCTTTGGGTCATTCTTGTCCACCCCTGCATTATTCCTCCTTTACTGGGGAGTCAGAATAGCCAAGACATCAGGGGTGTTATCTTAGAGAAGTCCACCTCCAAGGAGAAGGGCTCTGTAGTCTTCCCTTACAAATTAACATACAGTGAAAGTGAATAAAAACTACAAGTGTATGGAGTTATATAGTGTTTGGCATCACTCAAGTGTAATGTATACCTAAGTGAAATTAGTAGTCACCTTTAAATTTCTTTAATTTTTATTCTTACTCAAGAAAGTGGGCTTTTTTTTTTTTAACATGTTAAAACAATCTCTACTCCTAAATCACTTTCACGGATTGAAAATTTTTAAACATCCTCTAGAGAGCATTCATTTTAACAGACTTTGTTGAACCGAAATAATTTGGTTACAATGTCATTTTTCCCAAAGGGATCAAAAGTTCAAAAACTAAAGTATTTAAGAGTACATTCCTAAATCTGTTCTTATCATTGATTTTCTTACTTAACCATGTCTTTCAACTATTGAAGGTCACTAAACTACAATTTTGTGTTTAGAACGAAACATTAAAAAAAAGAAGTGTATCTTCAAAGGCAAAGACAGAAAGCTAATCCAGAATGTCTTCTCATTAAAATAATAGAGTTCATTTATGATAGTTAAAAAAAAACTATTATGCATTTTGGAGTTTTGTCTTATGGTTATAGTTTCCAATGACTTGTGTATACTTCAATCCTAGAGGAACTAAATTACTTTCTACCTTGGGATCTAAATGATTCTACTTTATTTTAGCAGCAGGACTTTGATGTTTATCAAAGTCTTCCAGTTGAGAAACAATGAACAAAAACTTCAGAAATGGCTGTCTCCATATTATTTATATTTAATTATGTTTCAGACATATGGAATATGATATTTTCACTATAAATACATACATTTCACAAGGAATATCTCCTATGTTTGACAACAGATTAATTGGAGATTCAGGTCATATGTACTTCATTTTGTAAACTAACAAAATAAACTTACTTGTTTTATGCTGAGTCACCCATTTGATCAGAGAACTTCATTAAAACATTAAAAATCATTATCAAAGCTTCAGATGATAATTAACCCTATCACTGCAGACAGGTAAAAGTTTTTTTTTTTTTATATCTTTATAAATCCGGTGTCTCACCCAGAAATTGGATCCTGATATATAATACACAATCAATACTTTTTAAATTATTGTATTTATCTCATCAAATCTGTCTTCTCTATAAAGTAAAACATGCTACAAGGTAATTTATAAATTTTCTCAAAAAAGATAAAAAAAAGAAAAAATATAAAGTTGGTTTTTGGCTTTTAAAACATATGATCCATGGACAAATGTGTATTTATAACTTTAACCAAAAGGTTTTCCCATAAAATTTTAGTAGAAATATTTGCTCTCATAGCTTGTAAACAGTAATTTTAGCGGTAATATAAACAGCTCACTGTCAGCTTAAACACAATCACTACTGACACAAGACGACTTCTTTGGGCAAAGCAAACACTATGTAACTTTACTCATTCCTATAAATCCCTTATCTTCACTATAAATGTGACACACTGATGAAAAGAGTCGATGTTTGGATGAAATGTGCATGATCGAGGATCAGTCAGCTGATTATTTCAAATACTCAAGTTGTTCCATTTTTAAATATATTTTGAATCCTCTATAAAGTGTGCATTCCAATTTTGCATGATGGTATGCAAAGTGCTGCACTCAAAAAAGAAAAAAAAATGATGCTTGATTTTTCTAAGCAAAGCTTTGTTGCTCACAACTGTGGCAAGACGCTTGGTCACATTCAATCTCATTAATCATTCCAAAGATTAAATATTTTTGCATGGCCTGGAATTGATACACATCTTCTGCTTTAGCAACAAGAATTGAAACTGAAAAGTGCTTGGAGCACAGGGTAAGTATAATTGATATGCTGAGATTTTTGCACGTGTATCCTTTCTTCCTCCTTCTGGTCTCTTTCTTTTCTTTGGCTCAGCAGTTACTAAACTGACATTCCTCAAATCTCTTCCCACCAAGCAACCCTCTTCATTTCTCATTTCTTCCCTTATACTGACCTATTTTCCTCTACTTTAATTCCAACCTAGAACTGAAGAGCTTTGTTAGCTGTTATTCTCAGCAGCAATGGGCAGCTTTCCTTTGGAACTAAGTGACTGTGATTGTCCCCTAAAAGACTCTGTAATATTTAGTCCAGAGTAATTGAACCTATTAATTTCCCCCTGCTTCTTGGGCCATAATGCATTTGCAGGGGACAAATGGTGAGGTGAGGGAGCTTCATGTTCTAGAACTTTTCTTGAATGTCAGGACTGGATTGGGGAGAATGTTGAAAATGGCTTATTAGGGGAAAAAAATTAAGTTGAAAGAAATGTTTTTCTCTGAACTATTAGATTTTCATCTGTAATCTAGGTTACCTATTCACTGAGAGTCCAAAATGCAAATGCTATTCATTGATATCCTTCTATGGAATAAAAAGTTCTAGGATTTCCATGGGATTGCTTGTTTTTTATCCACTCTTAACTGGGCTGTGTATGTGGAAACTATGGATTGGATTTGGTGGAGCAGCATGTATAGATCGTGTGTTACAGGACACACTCTAAGTCTTCAGTATGAAACAAACATATTGAGTCAATCATGGAGTGTTCATTTACATTAAATAAATAGGAAATTTCAGTTACTTCTCCTGTATACATCCCTCCAGTAACATTCACTTATATTAAAAAAGTGTTATATCCGGATCTTTTCATTTGTTAAGGATGAAAATGTTAGGCAGTTAGCCCCGCATAAGGGAGGAGGGATAAAGCAGGTGCTGGCCACACCACCAGGGTTCACAGGCACACTCTTAGAACTTTAGAGGTGTCTAAGGGCTAACAGAACAGGAAAAGCTTAGCCACAGACCTGGCTCAAAAGCCACAAGGAGACTTCTAAGAGCTAAGCAAGTGCACAAATGATGCAACTTGTCCTTAACTACCCAGAAGATCACACAGCAGCTCGTTAGAAACTCATAAATATGCAATACATAGATAAATATAATGGTAACAGAATCCATGGGTAGGTGCATGTGCAGAGGCCAAATGTTATATAACCACCAGCTGCCAATCAAAAACATCAGTCAAAGTCAAGGTTACACAAAGCAGGCTTAAAAGAATGAACCCAGAGCTACTGAGGTCTATTGCCATGCTTGCTCAAGCAGTGGCCTGATTTCACACTTAAAAGTGTCTTATACCTGGGGGCACCTGGATGGCTCAGTCGTTGAAACATCTGCCTTTGGATCAGGTCATGATTTCAGGGTCCTAGGATCGAGGGACCCACACTATGCTCCCAAAAATTATCCTACACTTATCCACTCAATAAACTCTATCTCCCCGTCCTGGGCCCAGGTCTCCAACTCTTTGGTGTATCTGGGACAAGAACCTAGCAACCCAGTAAAAAAAGAATCAAATTAAGGTAGTTTTAGATGCCATTTCCTATGTTTTAAAAAATAATGAGTAGCAGTTAATATAAGGCAAAAATTAAATCTGGGGAAAATTTTCATATGAAAGTGTACAGATTTTTCACTTAACAGCAAATTTTCAAATTAAACCCACATTTTCAACCTTTTAAAGATTTGTAACACATTTATAAATATACATTTGCCACTTTAAATGTTATTATCAGGAGTAAGGTTCATAAAATACCATGGAAAAGTTCATTTCTGTTTATAAATATATGAGAGATACTATCCCAGTGAATTTTATCTTGAAGTGAAGACAAAGCTGTGAATAACTAGAGATTAATAGAAATGAGCTCAGGGATGCCTGAGTGGTTCCGTTGGTTAAGCCTCCAACTCTTGATTTCAACTCAGGCTATGAACTCAGGTTGTGAGATTCAGCCTGGCGTGGGGCTCTTGCTGGGCATGGATTCTGCTTAAGAATCTCCCTCTCCAATCTCTGTCTGTCAAATAAATAAATAAAATAAAATAAAATAAAGAATCTCCCTCTCCAGGGTGCCTGGGTGGCTCAGTGGGTTAAAGCCTCTGCCTTCGGCTCAGGTCATGATGTCAGGGTCCTGGGATCGAGCCCCGCATCAGGCTCTCTGCTCTGTGGGGAGCCTGGTTCCCCCTCTCTCTCTCTGCCTGCCTCTCTGCCTACTTATGGTCTCTGCCTGTCAAATAAATAAATAAAATCTTAAAAAAAAAAAAAAAAGAATCTCCCTCTCCTTTCCACTCTTCTTCTGACTATCTCCCCTCATGTCCCTCACTTAAAAAAAAAAAAAAAAAAAAATTGAAATGTGTTCAACTCCATTCCCTCAGATCTTTGCTGAGTTCTATGACTCACTCTGGCTTTGTTTCTCATGTAGAAAACTGGGTTAGGCAGGCCTCATTAAAGTCAGATGATTCACTGAAAATGGGTTTTCTCAGGTAGAGGAATTAAAGATCATAATATTAATGAGTGCTCTATAGCTACAGAACCGCCAGTTCCGTTCAATTTAACTCTATAGAAGGTAAAGGCAGATGGCATCATTCCAGAAATAACCTGGGAAAATAGAAAGTGCAATTTGGAAATGATATATGTTGTTGTTGCTATTGATAATAATGTTTATTTAATATTATATATTCATACAAATATGCCCAATTTTCCAAAAATACAATATGAAAAAAAAAAAGGAAAAAGTTTCAGCCAGGGTGACTAGTCCTGGTCCAAATGAATCATTTTCAAACAATACATGTGCCAATAAAGTAATGTGGAGCAAATTACTTCTTCAGAATCTCAGGTTGACAAGATGAGTCTCCAAGCCTCATCCAAATGAGCAAAGAATGTGCCCACACCAAAGTGACATCATCTTGTCCTTTCATAGTTCCTCCTCCCTGCTTTGTCCAACTCTTTGGTGTATCTGGGACAAGAACAGAGCAAGTCCTCTATTAATAAATCACTCCAAAGGCTATTCCAATCACAAATTTGTATTTATATGCCATTCACTACAAGATTTTCTCCCATTTTATGCATGTTGGGGATAACTTTTTTCATATGTGTGTGTGTATATATATATATATATATATATATATATATACACACACATATATATGTAATTTATTTTCATAGAATTATTTATTTATATATAGAAAGATTTTAAAGATTTTATTTATTTATTTAGGAGAGAAAGAACACATGAGCAGGAGGAGGGGCAGAGGGAGAGGGAGAAGCAGACCCTGCTGAACAGGGAGCCTGATGCAGGACTCAATCCCAGGACCCTGGGATCATGACCTGAGCTGAAGGCAGACACTTAACTGACCAAGCCACCCAGGCACTCCTTTTACTATATATTTTTAATAAGAATTAAATATCTTTATCACATCCCTCATATATTGTCACTATATCTATTGGTATTTAATGTACCTTTTTCCCCACAAATACATCTGGGTTTTTTGGTAAATATTTCTTTTATAAAGACCAATATACTTTTCTTTATCCATCTTCCTGTACAAATAGTGTTAAAATGGTAGCAGATTTATGGCTATGATTTACAACACACCTGCGTCTGACGTTTTTCTTAATATTGCAAGCCTCAGTCCTGACTCTCAGACTTGTTTTTATAGTTTTTCATTATATGTTGCCACTTTCCAGTTCATATTTATAATCTTTCTCTTTTCCCTTGACTTTCTTGACTTCATATATTTCCTGCTTCAGACAGATTCCCCCCACCCAACCACTCTGTTCCCTTGCTCCCCAACCCACCCTAATTAAATTGGTCACCACCAAGCGCTACTAATTTTTTCCTTCCTAATATTCATCAAATTGTTACTAAAACCATTCTTAAAGTATTATTATCATGTCTTATACCTGGATAAATCCCACCATCTACTAGTCCATCCTTCTTCATGTTCATCTGTTCTCCTTCTTAGACGCATTAAAACATAGCACCAGAACTCTCTTGTATTTTCCTGCTGTACCAAAAAGCAGGTTTTCAGTCTCTGAGGTGCTTGCAGGTAGCAATACATAATTAACAATTTTTAACTATTACTTCAGCGTATTCATTTTGGCGCATACTTCTGTGGTGGTAAGAAGTTGATATTCACAGTACTGTTAAAGTCATTTTTAAAAAAAAGATTTTATCTATTTATTGAGGGAGAGAGAGAGAGATGGAGAGAGCATGAACAGGGGGACGGGCAGAGGGAGCAGAAGAGAGAGAGAGAGAGAGAATCCAAAACAGATTCTGCATCGAGCTTGGAGCCCTATGATGGGTTCGATTGCACAACCCTGAGATCATGACCAGAACTGAAATTACCCACCAGATGTTCAACGGACTGAGCCACCCAGGTGCCCCTATTAAAGGCATTTTTTTCAAGTTTTTCTTTAAGTGAGTATGCGTAAACTTTAATTTTATTTTATTTTTTTTTTAATTTTTTATTTTTTATAAACATATATTTTTATCCCCAGGGGTACAGGTCTGTGAATCACCAGGTTTACACACTTCACAGCACTCACCAAATCACATACCCTCCCCAATGTCCATAATCCCACCCCCTTCTCCCCAACCCCCTCCCCCCGGCAACCCTCAGTTTGTTTTGTGAGATTAAGAGTCACTTATGGTTTGTCTCCCTCCCAATCCCATCTTGTTTCATTTATTCTTCTACCCACTTAAGCCTCCATGTTGCATCACCACTTCCTCATATCAGGGAGATCATATGATAGTTGTCTTTCTCTGCTTGACTTATTTTATTTTTAATTTAAATTTAAGTAGCCAACGTGTAGTAAATCATTAGTTTCAGATGTAGTGTTCAATAATTTATCAGTTGAATATACTTTTAAAAAGGGAAGTACACAGGATAGTATGCAGTTTGTGAAATACTGGCATGTGAGAGATAAATGCCATGGACCTTCATGAGAAATGACAGCTTTGGATTATTTGTTTATTCCTACCTGTGGAAAATTTTTAATTCTCAAGAGTTAACCAATGTTATTGTCACTAATTTTAACTTCATACTTTAAAATCCTCTTTTATTTACTGAGTGTAAGATGATGCTAACAAGGTGAAAACCTTTCAGATTCCCAGTGAGCCCACTGCTATTGAAATTTCATTCCGAGAAATCTGTTATTTTCTACTACTTCTGATTATGTCTGCCAGATATTTTTTCTGACATTTGGATTAACAGAATTTCTGAGAAAATAGTTCTTAACAGATCATTACTTTTTTCCTCTTAATATCTGTTTCTTATGATCCCAGCTTAAAGGTTGCTGATAATAGACTTCAGGTTTAGAGGAGGTTAAAGTCAATACTAGACAAAATAGTGATTAATATTGTTGAGAAAGCTTTGAGAGAAACAAGTGTCATTATAGCACAACTGCTTGACAAGTGTCCAAGAGGATAAACAAATAATAGTACTGAAATAAAATTTTATTATCAACTGTCAGATCTATTTATTTTATCAATCTTTCATTAGCTAAGGGTATTGAATAATGTATTCAATATTTATGTAAGCCACGCTGCTTTTTCAATGCAGGACTTGGCAATTTTGTTTAGTATTGTCTTTGGCTTTGCAGGCCATGAAGTCTCTATTGCAAGTACTCAAGTCTGGTTGACTGCAAGAACGGCCACGGCCAATCCACCAACAAATGGGTATGGCCATCTTCCATTAAAACTTTATTTACAAAAGCAGTCAGTAGTCCAAATGTACCCACAAGCTACAGTTTGCCAAAGGGAATGCATATATGATGATATTGTCTGTTCCAACAGGCAGTTGGGCAGTTAGGAGTCTAATGCCTATTGCCACAGAGCACAGCCTTATCAGGACTAGAGGAATGAAATCCATGACAGCTGTAGGAATCTAACATGCTCTTTTATCAAAGTGCAAATATGATGTAGAAAGTTCAGGCATTTAGAAAACATTCAGAGATGATACATGGATTGATTCTTCAAAAATGAGTATCATTAAGGGTCTTTCTTCATTTTCATTAAAATGAAATTTTCATTTTCATTAAAATATGTAAACATAGGGGCGCCTGGGTGGCTCAGTGGGTTAAGCCGCTGCCTTCGGCTCAGGTCATGATCTCAGGGTCCTGGGATCGAGTCCCGCATCGGGCTCTCTGCTCAGCAGGGAGCCTGCTTCCTTCTCTCTCTCTCTCTGCCTGCCTCTCAGTGTACTTGTAATTTCTCTCTGTCCAATAAATAAATAAAATCTTTTTAAAAAAATATGTAAACATATATACACCCTGTGTAGGAAAGTATTAACCCAGAAGGTCTGAAGTTGATGTCTTCGACAGAGTCTCTCTGTGGGTTGGCCCTTGGCTGGCAGCTGGGAGCCTCGCTGTTTTACCAGCCTGGGCTGCTGTACACCTGATTGCCTTTCTTGAAGTTTGAAATGCCAGTAGTTGAGGCTGATTATTGCTCCTATGTGACCTGTCCCCAATAACTTGGACTCTCAGGGTCAAGCAGGTTTTCCTGGGCTGCACACATGTTGCTCTGTTTTGCTGCTGGATTGAGGAGTATGCCGGGTGTAACTTCTATGTGAGTGTGGAGTGGGAGGGGGGCTCGGGGGGAACATAGGAAGCCTGTGCCTGGATTCCTCTAGACTCAGCCTGACCCATCTGTTCTTGTTGACTGTCTTAATAAAATATGGCTGTGAGAACAACTGCCTCTGAGTACTGAAAGTCCTTCCAGCAAATCACTGAATGTGTACACGTTCTTAGAGCTTCGAATACACACATGCACAAACCTAATACTTACCCTGACTACTTCTAAAACGGCCGATTTTTTTCTGTTTTCTCCTTTGTTGATTTTCTCCCATTTCATTCCATTTTATTCTATGACATTCTATTCTAATGCATCTAATTTTAATGCAGTCAACTCCATTATATGTAGATTAAAAGCCACTTGTATCCCCCATATGATTTCCTGACCCATTAATGTAACACAGCTCTTGGTAACCTCTTATATATAACCTATATACCTTATATATTTCACTATCATTAGCAAAAAACACACAGAATCTTCCTTTTTTAAGGACTAACCGATGCCAAGAAAGACACATAGCATTAGTGTGTTAGCTCTCCATTGCTATAAACCAAATTATCCCAAAACTCCATGGTCTAAAACAACAAAGATTTATTATTTCATAGTTTCTATGGCTTCAGGGTCTCTCTCACTAGACCGGAACTAAGGTGTTACATGTTACCTGCAGAAATTTCAAGGCCCAACTGGAAAATCTGCTCCTACTGGAGTAACATGACTACATGCATATCTTCCCTGGCTTTTGTCCAGGGTCACTAGTCCTGGCCAGTTGGACTTCTCCATCAGCCAGTTTAAAACATGGCAGCTGACTTCTCCCAGGGCAGGCAAGAGAGTTAAAGGGGGCAAGCAAGACGGAAGCCAAAGTCATTCTTGTTCCCTAACCTTGTAATCAACCTATCAACACTCACACTGTATTGTATCCATTAAAGGTAAGTCAGTAGATTCATCATCCATAACTCAAGTAATAGGGATTACACAAGGGAATGGATGGCAGGAGGATTTCTGAGGGCCAAGAGAATCTTCCCACCACAATCAGAAGAAAGAAAGAAAACATGATGAAGCTAAAACAGTTATGTTGCCAAGACATATGGTATTTTCCCTGTGTTACTCTAATTTCTCTATACTTTCTTATTTCCTTTTTCATGAAATTGTTAGCATGCCCCACCTCCAGCAGTCTCCATGGAAAAGACTCAGGGTACCTGCCAGATTATTCCTGAAGGCAGTTATTAGCTCTGAAAGCCACTTTAACATTCCATGAAGTCATGAATATATTTTGCTATAATTATCTTGTTTTGTATCACAAAGGTAAATTTATATACATTGCGATGAGATACAACTTTATTAATGAGCTTGGAACAATGAGGGAGAAGGAGGAGGAGTAAGAGAAAGGGGAAAAGCTGGAGCAAGCACAAAGGGGAATGGAATAGGGTAACGGAAGTGGTGAAGTTGAAGAGAAAAAGGCATTATTATAAAATGCAGTGAATGCTCAATATACTATTCCAAGCACAGACATATGATTAAGCTACAGGTATATGTAAAGTTATATGAGTATTAAGCTTCATATAACAAAAATTATATAAATGTAACCATATATATGCACATTTTTCTTTTGAGGAAGGTAATACCATTATTCCTATGCCACCGATAAGGCAACAAAAGATGTAAGTTTAAGTTCATTCTATCAGAACTAGAATTTCAGCCCAGAGAGCTGGTTATGAAGACTACATTTCTAACTTCATCATGCTCTCTACATGGGCTCAAACATTGAATCAAGAACACAGCATTCCTGGGGCATCTGGGTGTCTCAGTGGGTTAAAGCCTCTGCCTTCGGCTCAGGTTATGATTTCAGGGTCTTGAGATTGAGCCCCGCATCAGGCTCTCTGCTCAGCGGGGAGCCTGCTTCCCTTCCTCTCTCTCTCTGCTGCCTGCCTACTTGTGATCTCTGTTAAATAAATTTTAAAAAAATCTTAAAGAATACAACATTCCTTAAAATTCAATTAATATACATTTTTTAGAAAGACTAATAAGGGTCTATGTCTTCAGTGCATATGTCAGGTAAGCAAAAATTATTTGTTGGATGGATAAGTAAATATCATAATTTATTTTGAGTTTCCTAGAAACTGGCCTAAAATAATTCTTAAAATGTCAAAATTTAAGGATTTAGTTTGTATATGAGAGAGAAAAAAGAAAAAGACAAAAGAAAAAAAATTACAAAACTTTGGAAGGAATTTTGGAGGAAGAAAAAGAGAAAAGGAAGAAGGAATGAAAGAAAAAAGAGGAGAGAAGAAATAAAACTTTAAAGAATATTGGTTTTAATTTGACGTTACAGGTAAAGAATCTGGATGTGTTTTCTGCCAATCAAATCTCACATATTGTATACAGTTAAATCACGGAACAATGAAACAAGTTGAAGTTCAAGAATTAAAGTAATATGATAAAAAACAAAAAGCTTATAAAGGTATGATATAACTATATATAGTTCAGGAATACAAGATTTGTAAACAAAAATTAAACATATTTAGATTTGTAAAATGTAATAGTACTGTATAATAAAACTTGCTGGCATACAAATATTAATATGAATATTTCCTTTTAGTTAAAAAGACAAATTTATAGTTATTTTACTAAAGTCTGCAGGGTTCTGGAACAAAGCAACTTATTGGATTTAATATATTTCTCATAAAAGTGTCTCAGAAGTATTAATTTCATGCTTGACACAACTTTTCATAGGCTTTGTGATTTTATATCTCTGATTTACAACAGGCTAGTTTTGTTGGATGATAAACTCTCAAATTGCAGAAATTTTAAAACTGAAAGAAGATTTCTTTTTTTAAATATAACAAGGAAGTTTGGTTGGTTCAATATAAAAAATGAACCTTAAGTGAGTTCATTTTACCAGTGATAACATAACTATAATGGCTATATATTCATTTGTCAGAATAAAATACAAATTAAATATTAAATAGTTGTTTCCAATTTTACTTTTTTTTTTCACTTAGTAGACTTATTTGAAATAGACTAAAACCTCAGACAGCAAAGTAATCAATAATTTAGGAATCCTTACCCTCTTCTATCAGATACATATACAAAAATGACATGAAATAGATATTGGCTGGTTGGGGCAACAGCAGTTCCTGAACTCTTAAAAAACACATAGCATACAAGACAAACAAGAAAGGCAACAGCTTGTTCTTAAGTTTCCACTTATGTGGCCCAGACGAGAGATACATCTTCCAAAAGGATTAATATTACAAATGATGATAAAGCTGTTGTAAAATGATTATTCATTTCATTGCAAAGAAGAAACAAAACGCTTTCTCTTGGGCAGCTGATATGTAAGAGAGGAGAGGTTTTCCACTAAAATGAAAGGACATGGTTGGGGGGAAGCTGGTTCAAGTGGGAGGGTAGTGATGGCAATTAACAAAACAGATAAGAGAATCAATGATGAGGTAAAGATGAATTCGATATTCTTAACAGCTGAGAAGGAAACCATTACAAACCAACAGTCTTAGAATTCTCCAAAGATATTCTAAATAGCCAGTCCATAAACAGATCTGTCCACCTAGAAAAGCAGAACTTACAAGTTAGAAATATATCCTAGCAAAATGGCGCATGTAACTTCCATCCTATGAAAATGTTTCCATGGCTGTAATCCCCACACCTGCAAGAGTGTAAATATGCTCAGGGCATATTTATTGAATGAAGGAATCAAACACTTAAAATCCCCTTAAAGAACTGATCTTGATATTATTATTCAAAGATAGTACTCACTACTGGGGTGGCAGACCACTCCATTACCGAGAATTTTAACTCATAAATTTCCTTGTTGTAAGAACTAAGATTTGGTCTTTAAAGAAAATCTATCCAATGGTTTCATATTACTTCTTGGAAAATATGTGGAATAAAAGTGAATTGCTCCTCTGCCTGGTAATCTTTCAAGTAGCTGAAGAAAATTATCTCACAAAAATGTGGCAGAGCTATCAATTTATGATTTCTCTGCACCATGCCTCTGACTCCCTTCACCCCACAATCTGGTTCATAATAGCTGTCAGATTTTTGTGGATAAAGTAGTTTGCAAGGCCAAATAAAACTTACCTGAACACATTGTCACTCGTCTCCTGGGAACACCTAAATTAACTGAGCCATCCTGTGAAGTGTCAGAGACCACAGCCCACTGCCCCAGGGCAAGGATTATTGGGAGTGGACAGGAAGAGAGTCACAGATCTAGTGTGTTCTTCAGGGGCTAGAAGAGAACACCACCTGCCAGCTTCTTCTGAGAGGACATTTATGGCAACTATGACAGACTAACTGTATGGGATCTTCTAGTCTTCAACAGATAGCATGTAAGTGTGTCAGATGGTTACCTGACCTGTGGAGAGAGCCCCAATTATGCCCAGCATTAGTTTGCTTTCAGTCCTCTGGGATGGCAGCTATAGATCTGAATTAACTTTAGTCAAGGACCAAAGAAATGGTAGCCACTTTGCCCACTTTATTTAGAAACAATATACACCAATGACATAACTATTACATTTGCTTTAAAACATGGTGGAACTTGGGGTGCCTGGGTGGCTCAATAGGTTAAGCCTCTGCCTTCAGCTCAGGTCATGATCTCAAGGTCCTGGGATCGAGCCCCGCATCTGGCTCTCTGCTCAGCAGGGAGCCTGATTCCCCTCTCTCTCTGTCTGCTGATCTGCCTACTTGTGACTTCTCTCTCTGTCAAATAAATAAAAAAATAAAAAATTAAAAAAAAAAACAAATAGTGGACCTGGAAGTCTAATCGTCAATGGACTCTCCCCTTTTCCCACTAGTCTACAAGAGCAACAAGAAAATCAGGAGGAGAGGTCTCACACCAGAGGAAAAATAGATGATGCGCCTGCTACCAAGATTACCTGAGTCCAAGCTTTCACAGGTATAGAGGGAAACAGCAGAGCTAGTAGGCACTATTTAGGGCACAGCCGTGGCACTTCCACCACCAACGAACAAGGATATAGGCAAGTAACAACACTGCCAGAGAGTTCAATTTAGATTTAATGCTTTTGGTCAGAGATACAAAAATGCCCCTTAATGTGAATACTTCTTCAGACTGGCAGGACTCTGTGTAATATATTTCATCAATTCTAAGACACACCATTTTGTTCACATTATAACATTTCTAAAATTGAGATGCATCTTCTAACCCATGGTATATCAGAGTTCATTGGGGACAATTTCTTAATTTTAATCATATAAACAATGGTGTTGCCCATAGGAGCACCTTTCAGAAGTGAGGATATCATAAACTAGGGCTTTTATTTATATAGTTATATGTCAGATCTAGACCCATTACTGCAACAGATGCATCAAGTGACCTTCTGATTGCAATGTGGCATATGATGTTCATTCATAGTGGCAAAATATGCTGTCCTGGTCCCTTACCAGTTTTAGTTGCTATTAAAGTAATGTGCCCCCTCCCCAAAACCATTAAACTGCCCAACTGGGTAAAATCTGTCTCTGTGAATTTAGTGAAATTCAATCAGACCTGAAAGACATACCCATTGTTGTTGTGATCAGATTCAGTCTCTGGCCCAGTGTGCAGTCAGGAACTAGATGTTGGATCATCAGTGCAACTACCAAAGAGCCTCTTTGGGTTACAAGCAGATTACTTTGCCTGAAGTCACCCACAGACATTTCATCATGACCTACCTAGTTTGTTTGTTTGTTTTTTGTTTTGGTTTTGGGTTTTCTTGGTTTTGTTTTGTTTTGTTTGAGATTAAAGGACTTGACTTCTGTAAAGCAGTTATCCTTAGATACATTAGGTATCTAAGGGGCCCTCAGTAACAATTACTTGCATTTCATATGTTGTCATTTTCTAAATTTATTCTAATTTCACCAAGCACCTATGGGATGGTAGCCAGAACTGACAGGACTCCTGCATGGCCTGGCTATCACTTCTTCAATCTGGTTACTCTATTTCTGTTTATGAAACAGAAGATCCCATAGCCCTGCAGGAACTGATCACACTATTGATTGACACTGATTTCACTATGACAATCATTCCAAAACCTCTGTGGCATGTGTTATTATCAGTGATCCTATCCTTTGTACAGTTGGCTCTTTGGATCTGGGGACAATACCTTACATTTATCACTTTAAAATGTGTTGGTCTTTTGTTCTTTGTTGTCTAAACATTGTGGATTCTTTATTCTGTAATATAAAGTATAGACCAAGCCTCCCTGCTTTTTGTCACACTCAAACCTGGTGGTTACAACTACTTTATAGTTTTCAAGTGACAACTTGACTGGTTACAACTACTGAAATGAACAGGATGACTTGAGATCTTGAGCAATGTGCTAGAATGCTCTCTTCAGATAACTGACACCACTGTATACGGTCTTCCACCTAGTTATAAATGTGTATCTTTTGCCATCGAGTTCACATCTTTGTGTCCTAGTCACTAGAATCTTAAGAGTAATGCTTTGATCAAAATCAATCAACAGCACTTCTTTGATCAATTTGTCTAGCATTGTATTGAAAAAGAGGGTAAATTGCTGTGACCCAGTTTTTAAAAAAATGCTTGCTGAATTCTAAGAAATATATAAAATCTAAACTCATTATGTGTCCTCCTCATTTAACTGCTTTTCTTGAACATTTCCAATCCTCATTTTACGAAACTACCAAAAAGATGCATAAAGGTCACAGGTGCTAACTATAGCCTGACAATGTCTCTTCTTAACAACTTGTTACACTAGCTACAACTTACTTCCTATTGCTATTAAAGCACTGATTTGGTAATTTGCATTAATTTTAAGTACTATGACACTTTTTCTAGCTGGCCTTTAATATCTTTTATGGTGCATGATTTAAATACTATCTCTAGAGTGTCACTAGAATACTCAGTCTCCTTAGTTCTAATTTCTGTACCTCTCAGACTCTCCATTTCTGGTTTGCCATGATCACCTACATCACAAAAGGACAATTGTACCAAACAGTTCATGTGTCCCAGAAAGTTCCACACAGTCGTGCATCCTTGTTTCCCTGACCAAAAACTTCCCAATCAAATCAATCCTCATCTCCAGAAGTGATTGGACAAACAGATAAGCAGGCAACTGGCCAATTTTGTTAACAACAACAACAAAAATTAAAGTTCCAGAAAAGAATCCACTAGACTCGGGCGCCTGGGTGGCTCAGTGGGTTAAGCCGCTGCCTTGGGCTCAGGTCATGATCTCAGGGTCCTGGGATCGAGTCCCGCATCGGGCTCTCTGCTCAGCAGGGAGCCTGCTTCCTCCTCTCTCTCTCTCTGCCTGCCTCTCTGCCTACTTGTGATCTCTCTCTGCCAAATGAATAAATAAAATCTTTAAAAAAAAAAAAAAACAGAATCCACTAGACTCTGAATGTCTGTCATACCCACAGCTCCATCAGAAGAAAGGAGTCAATATAATTTTGGCTAATACAAGCTAATGTGCTTCCTATCATTGTGACCTGTCAACTCTAACTACAGTATCACTGGACCAGGCCTGGGTTCCGAGTCAGACAGACCTTCTGTAAGATGGCTTGGTGTGAGAAATCTGCCTGACAGTGAAAACAATAAGGACAATCCTTATCTACTTAGAAAAAAAGAATCTATTTTTAAATTTGATTTTAAACATAAGATTCACAGAAAGGGACAAAATTTTAGAGTATTAAAAAATAGCTGTGGTAAAACACAGATAAAGGGGTAGTACACAGAACAAACCTACACACACACAAACACACACACACACACACACAAAGATGTCCACATCCTACTGCCCTGGGCCTGTGAATGTTACCTTACATAGCAAAAGGGACTCTGCACATGTGATTAAGGTAAGCATCTTGAGACGGGCAGATGATCCTGGTGGATCCCAAGTAATCACAAGAATTTCTACATGAGGGAGTCCAGAGAATCAAAGTTAAGACCACATAGAAGGAAGGGGTAAAGGAAGTGAAAGCTTTGAGGGTGGAGGAAAGGGCCACAAGCAAAGGGATGCAGATGCCTCTAGAAGCTGAAAAAGACAAGGACATGACTTCTCCACTGGACTCCAGAAGGAATAAAACCTTGATTTCAGAACTTTGACCTGACAGAATACTAGTATCTTTATTTTAGGGCTTCTGACCTGCAGAAAGTCAGAAGTTGTTTGATCTTAGATGTTAAATGTGTGTTAAGCATGTTTGTGGTAATTTGTCATAGTGGCAGTAGGAAACTGACACAAATGGTTACATTTAATATCCATATGGGGTTAAATCATATTCGTCAACGCAGAGGCCAGCTTTGTCTCAAAACCCAATAGGTATAAAAAAATTGGTCTGCCCACACTGGAAGATAATGGCTGGCTAGCAACCTTGCAAAAGAAGATAATACAGTATGGTATGGCCAGCAGGTAAAGAAAGCAGAAGCTGGAAGGTGGGGGAAAAAAAGACATGTCAAATCAAAGACTGAGAGATTTAAGTCACACTATATTATATCATATCTGCAAGGATATTTTTCTTCTTTTTTTTCTTTATTTTTTTTTTTCCCTGAAGAAGAAAGCCAATTTACTATATTTTTGTTTTGTTTCATTTTGCAAGGACATTTTTCTAAGCACCTTTTTGTTTTTTTAAAGATTTTATTTATTTATTTGACAGAGATCCCAAGTAGGCAGAGAGGCAGGCAGAAAGAGAGGGGGAGGGAGGGTCCCTGCTGAGCAGAGAGCCCGATGTGGGGCTTACTTGTATTTATTTATTTATTTTTACTCTTTGTTTTAAATTATATGGTCTCTGCTTTTAATTCCTATGCTGTTCCTTACGTATTAAGTGTATGTAACATAGTCAGCGAAGACATATATCTCAGAAGAAGAAACAAGTCTTAGAAAGCAATATCCTTTATTTAAAATTGACCTTATGTCTAATCACACAAGACAGTGCAAACTGAAAATGGAGTTATCTATGCCGGACACAGAAAACAGGACGCAGTGGCCTAACGGGGCCATGGAAAACTCTTAGCTAGTAGATGATATCCTCAAAAAACTGTGTTCCATTTTCACCAGGCAAGAAACCTTTGTTCAACATTAATGGGCTTTTGGGTCTAATAATGAAAGATTGCCTGAATGAAGTGAAGAAATCAGATAATCTTTTACTTGGAATATATTCCTCAAAGCAGAAGAAGAATCAAGAAGTAAATAAAACAGATGTCTAGAAGTCATCAGAGAAAAATTTGATAAGGAATTATCATCTGTATAGAAATAAAAGATTCTCATCAACACAATCAAGAAAATTCCTTTTAGTTTAAATATTAGAAGACTTTATTATTTTACCTCATTTAAATTTTAATCCCCCATCTCTCACTGATACATAACCTCTAGTTAGAAATGGAAATATCTGTTTTGAAATTTTGAGTTCCTTACTATTTGTGTGAGTTTTAGAAGATGGGGGTTTTTGTTCTTTTAAATATAAAATGGGAATAATAGTCCTGGATCGCAGAGTTACTTCTGAGGAATAAATAACATAATAAATTCTCTCAATACAGTGTTAGACACATTGTTATTTCAGTTTTATTCCTTGTTAAATAGTGAACATTTTCTCACCAGCTTTACTCAGGAAGCCTTAGGCAAAGCTATGGGGGAAAAAAATTTTTTTTTCTACCCTTCTAGTTTTTCCTATTTTGGTTCTAACTTTACACTAATATATTCTTCTTATCCATTCCTTCAAAAAAGAAAAAGAAAGAAAGAAAGAAAGTAATTCAACAGGTCATGCTCAGTTTTACTCTGTAATGATTAATCTAGTACTGTTTTTTTTCTGATTATTCCCCTACATTCAGTCTTCCCACTCTTCAATTTCAATCAAAATCTGGCTACCTCACCTTCTTATTTCCTCTGAGGCCTATTCGTTACCCTCTGATAATTAATTTGATATTGTTAGGAAATTTGGTTAAACATCTGCCTTTGGATTATGACCCCCAGGTCATAATCCTGAGGTCCTGGGATGCTTTTCCACATTGGGCTCCTTGCTCAGTGGAGATCCTGCTTCTCTTTTTGCCTGTAGGATCCCCTGCTTGTGCTCTCTCTCTCTCTCTCTCTCTCTCTCTCTCTTTCTCTCTCTCTCTCTCACACACACACACACACACACAAATAAATAAAATCTTTGAGGAAAAAAAAAAACTTTGTTCTTTACGTGACTTACAGCAACTCCAAACAACTATCTTAATGAAATCTCCAACAGGTAATTCTATCCATTAATCATAAAGTAGTCCTGTATATTTACTTAATGAATATTTATTGAACACTTTGAACACTTATTTTATGCTAGAAAATATATGTATGTATATACACACACTTTGATGTACTAAAATATACAGCTATTTACAAAACACAGTGCAAACAGAGTAGTAAGCAGAATTTCTGCTCTCAAGCTCTATATCTGGAAATCCTAATAAAAATATACATATTGAAAGACTGCTTAATAATAAATACATATTTACTGTTAGTAAATTTTAATGTGATTAAGTTTTTATTTAGAATTATATTTGAATGGATTTTCTTGTCAGATACAGCACATACACTGGTAATTATACAGTAACATTAGTATTAGGAGAGAGGTCTAGGGAACCAGTTTGGTCATCCCTGAGAGGGCGGTAGCTAATTCAGCTGTGAGGACTCATGGATTCAGAGCTTGTTGAAGAAGCTATATTTGTACTTTGTAAACTGTCTGCTATAAATAGTACTATAATCATAATTTCAAGTTTGACATGTATGGTTTTTTTCCGCTGTTACTAATACAGGAAAACTATAGCAGCATCACAAACAATAACTACCACTATATTTCTAGTCACATGAACTTGAAATTTCCTGATTAAAGGACATTGTTCTTCTCCTTATTGTTTAGAACTGGTCAAGGTCAGGTTTCTCTTCTTTTTGATGTCCACAGACTTTTAGTTGCAAGACTTTGGTACATCAGAGAACTTGGCCTCTTCCGCCAAAGGTATTAATTAGCAACACAGCCCTCATCAAATGAGCGATAGGCTGGGCCTTGGAAGCCTTTGAAAAGATTTCAGGTCATCAACTTCTAAAAAGAGGTTTTGTTTTAAGTCAGCAAATATTTTTGTCCATTTTAGACTGCTTTCTAGTTCTCTTTGATTTCCTCCCGTAGCCAAGTTTATTGTCTTTTAATATCCTGTTGATATCCTGTTTCTACTTTTATCTTTGCAGTGTTTCACTTTCTAAGTAACATTTATAAATAGAATCACCTTCCACAATGTTTATATATACATGGATCTATCTTATCTACTGACTTTGCTTAATGGAAAGAAGACCTATGATTCCAGATGTTATCTCTGCCTTTAAAACAGAGAGGTTTCAAAGACTAATGTTCTATGGCTTTTTATTTTTATTTTTTTTTTAACCTTAAGATGTTTTTGAAGGCAGGGTAGTTGAGAAAAATATAATAAAGTAAGAAACATATTTTAATTCTATTGTTTTCAATACTTATCACCTTTGTCTTTGTCAGTTCTGCTCACCAAAACATCTTGAATCCTTTATCCCTTCTGTAGCATTTAGTTTGCAATTCTCAGGCATATCTTTTAACATTTTTTTCACTGAAAGTCAATTGTAACTTTATTCAGAACTTGATTATTAAAAAGTTTATTTCACTACGTTTGTATCTTTAGGGTAAATACAACATGGATGGAACTAGAGCGTATCATGCTTAGTGAAACAAGTCAAGCAGAGAAAGACAACTATCATATGATCTCCCTGATATGAGGAAGTGGTGATGCAACATGGGGGCTTAAGTGGGTAGGAGAAGAATCAATGAAACAAGATGGGATTGGGAGGGAGACAAACCATAAGTGACTCTTAATCTCACAAAACAAACTGAAGGTTGCTGGGGGGAGGGGGTTTGGGAGAAGGGGGTGGGATTATGGACATTGGGGAGGGTATGTGCTTTGGTGAGTGCTGTGAAGTGTGTAAACCTGGTGATTCACAGACCTGTACCCCTGGGGATAAAAATATATGTTTATAAAAAATAAAAAATTAAAAATAAATAAATAAATAAATAAAATTTTTTTTTGTAAAAAAAAAAAGTTTATTTCACTCTCTATTTGTAATAATTATATATCTATGAATGTGAACCTTTTTGACAATTACATCTCAGATTCGGAAGACAATTTTCATTTACCTCTGCCTCCACTGTTGCAATTTAGAAGACTGATGTCATTCTCTTTGTCATTCTCTGTATTTATCATTAGTTATTAACTGATTTTTGATGTTCTCTCTTTTTGTCATTCAGTAGTCTCATTATCTAATGCTTTGATGTGGATTTATTTCAATTCACTCTGTTTGGACCATTTTTTAAACCAATTTCTAAGAAACTCTTATGTATTTACTCTATCCATACTACCTCTCTCTCATTTCCTTGAAATTTTCAATCCAAAATTTCTATTAAATATATGTGCACAATCAAATTCCATCCTTAGAATTCCTTGCATTTTCCATATCTTAATCTTGCTAGACAACACTGTAAGTTACTTCTTAGAATTCTTCTTTTCTAATTCACTGATAGTCTCTTCACCCTTGTCTAACTGCGGTAGTCAAACAAACTCTAATTCTAAAGAGTTTGTTTTTGTTTCAAATAGTTTTATCATTATAAATTGGATTATTTCTGTTTATTGTATCACGGACCCTCAGTTACCATAAGATATTTTCTCCTATCTTCATGTGTTTGTCATTTTGAATTGTGACAGATTTAGACAGAATTATTCTGGGAGCAATCTCTAGATAACAGATTGAGGTTTATATTTTTAGAGTGTCTCTCCCTTTGTTTATACCAGGCATTTCAGGAATATAACCAATTCTAGATTAATTTTGTGTTAATTTCTCATTTTGTCAGCTACCAGACCAATAAGTAGTGTAAATTAGAATCTCAAACACACAACAAACATGAATCTAAGTTTGAATTCTTAAACTTTTTTTTCCATAAGCTAAGTTTATGGAGAACAAAGAGTTTGGAATTTTATACTAGAGGGTACTGCTAAAAAAATATTTTTAGTTCATGGTTGCTTTTAATTTGTCAGCTGCTTCAAGGCTACAAGATTATGTATAACTTGAAATGGAAACTAAAAAAAAAAGATCTTGGCCTTAAGTAGACATAGGCATCTCCCCCCAACCCCTTACTATAGGAAGCTCCATTATCAACTTGCTCACTTATCACCCTAAATAGCTTTTTATAAATGGGTAAGGATTTTCCTCCACTCAAATTCTTCTCTGTACTCATAATATAATTTGTGTTAAATAACTGTATTTACAAAAGTTTCCATCAGGCATCATTTCAAATTATTTTATCTGTCAGATTTCTAGGAACAGAAGCTACAATTTTATCTAAAGAGTCAACCTGTAGAATTTTACTCTTTTGAAGTGGTACCTGTGAATATGACTATCCTAAAAATAAACACATTTACTACACATTCAGTAAAATTTTCAAAAATTTGATAAGCAAGTAGTTTCTTCTCTTTTTAGTACTCAATTATTCCAGAATAGCTAGGCTACAGGGAATTACTGAGAGTGAAAAATTCCTCTAAAATAAATCACAATGGCTGCACCTATGCTTCGTTCTATAATATATAAGTAATAAAGAGGAGGACTCTATTTCTTTTCTGTTTGACTGTTAAGAGTTCTTAAGCCTTATCCTTCACTCTACTCCTTCTGTCCCACAACTGAAAGAACTGATAAGAAAGCTCTGGGGCTACCTTCTTTAGCATTCATTGCAAGTTTGCACTACACAAGGTAATCCACACTCTGACCACATTGCATAACCACCACATACACACACACACACACACACACACACACACACACACACACTGAAGTGAATCTCACTTCCCCTGTTCTCTCAAGCTATTTTGTATATGCTTGGAGCCTCCCTGCTTTCCCCAGAAAGCCTCATACTGTGAGTGATAAACTTCTCAAACCCCTCTGAAGAATGTGTACAGTGTTATCAGTCCTGACATCCAAACCAAACTTCTGTGTGGTAGCTATACAACAGCAGAGTATTTGCAAAACACTGTAAGATGCAAATCTTGCTATGACCTTTTGAGAGTCACTTATCAGTCTATATGATTTTAACAGAAAAAAAATAATCCAGAGCTATTAAAACTTTAAATAAAAATGAAAAAAAATTGTTTTCATATACTGAACAATGAAATTTATTTAAGCATAGAAAGGTAAATGTTTTTATTGCTGTACTTTGAAGTTTATGTGACCTGGTTGAAACTCATTCTGCTTTGGAAAGACTTTTTATTTATTTATTTGTTTATATATTTATTTATTCCTGATAGTCAAATGACACTAAACGGGAAACAAAGTTTTTATGGTAAAACTGAGAAATGCATTAAAATGTCTACATTTGTAATTGATAAATAGGAAAAAAATTAAAACTGTGTGTGTGAAAAGAGAGAGGAAAAAGAAAGCGAAGAAGAGGATGAAGGGGAGGAGGAAAAAGAAGTGGGTGGGGGCGAAGAGGAGGAGAGAAAGAGAAAAAGGGAGAGAAAAAGATTTTATGGTTTGGCTCATGCATCTGCAGGTTGGCAAATCCAAAATCTATAGCGCAGGCTAGGAGGTTGGAAACTAAAGGAGTAATGTTGCAATCTTGAGTCTGAAATCCAATCTGCAGGGCAGGCGGGCTGACTGGAAACTCACATAACTGATACTGCAGTCTTGAGATGGAATTTCTGCTCTGTGAAACCTGTTTTTGCTCTTAAGACCTTCTACTGATTGGATGAGGGCCACAAAAATTATCAAGGGAAATTTTCTTAAATTGAACTGATTATAGATGTTAACTACATACAAAAAACACCTTCAGAGAAACAAGTAGATTAATGACTGATTAAATAATTGGATACTATAGGCTAGCCAAGTTGACACATAAAACTGTCACAAATGGAATAAGATTAAGTGCTACATAGTTGTGTAAATGCACAGATAGTATTTTACAAGCCACTAAAATTTAACTTGTTAAATAAAGATAGGCAAAGTGAAGGTGGTTTCTTTCTTTCTTGTTTTTGTTTTTGTTTTTTTATGACACTGATTCTCAAAATGTTACGGAGAAGTGATAAAAGCTATACAGTACAGACAAAAATATGAAGCGGTAGGAATGCTATACACTGATAGTAGGAATGTAAAATGCTAAAGTGACCTGGGGAAACGATTTAACGTTACCCGACACATTTTAAGATGTGCAAACTCATGATGTAGCAAGTTCCACTCCTGGAGAATCTTTGCATATATTCAGTTTCAGAGCAGTATGTTAATAGAACAAAGGAATCAAATGTAAATTGACATAATAGCAGATAAACTGAGATATATTTGTATAATAATATATGACACAATATGAAATTGAATATACTATAGCTGTGTGTGTCAATGTGGTTGACCTTACAATCAGATTATTCATAACATGTAATGTAAAATTTATGCAAAATGTCTTCAAAAGTTAAATAATATAGTTTTTTAAATTTTTTTAAAATTTTTTTATTTATTTGACAGAGATCACAAGTAGGCAGAGAGGGAGGCAGGGAGAGAGAGAGAGGAAGAAGCAGGCTCCCCGCTGAGCACAGAGCCTGATGCGGGGCTTGATCCCAGGACCCTAGAATCATGACCTGAGCCAAAGGCAGAGGCTTTAACTCACTGAGCCACGCAGGAACCCCAATAATATAGTTTAAGAAAGAAATAAACAGCACAAGTAATTACTTAAAAATCAAAATAGTAACTACATCTAAAGGATAGGATCTAGAATGCAACTCAGAAATGGCATGCCAAAAATTTATAAGGCATTTGTTGATTTTCTATCTTTAACAGGAGTCCTGGGCGTATGGTTGGTTAATCTGTGATCATTATATATTCATTTTATATTATTATATCCTTTTTGTTATAGTTTATATATTTCAAAATAAAAATTTTCAAATACTTAGCAATTACATTTATTTTACTAAAATATCTTTATGTGTTTAAGGTAAAACACTAAGGTAAATCTTTGGTGAAAAGAGTGAAACATGAGAGCATAAAGCAGTCTAATTCCAAAACTGTTAAATATTTAATTATTATAAGCACAGAGAGAATAATACAGAGACATTATATCAGAATTTTAAGAGTGATTAACTAGGGGAAGTAATGACAGGTGGCATTTATTTTATTTTCTGAAATTTCATTCTTCAAATTGCAAACATGCACATATTAATGTTTATTTTTAGGCTATTAACTCAAATATCATATATAGTTAAATAAATCTCAAATGTAAGGAATCATAATGGAGGGGATTTCTTCTTTGGTGCAAACTTTTAAACCATAATGGATGAAAACAACCTGCCTCAGTGTGTATACGTAACACAATTTCAAAGACATTGAATTAAGTAAAAGATCCCACACAATTGTTTAGAGTGATTCACATTAGCTACACAAAGAATTCATTTCAATGTTTAAATTTTTTTTTTAAGATGTATTTGTTTATTTATTTGACAGAGAGAAATCACAAGTAGATGGAGAGGCAGGCAGCGAGAGAGAGAGAGGGAAGCAGGCTCCCTGCTGAGCAGAGAGCCTGATGCGGGACTCGATCCCAAGACCCTGAGATCATGACCTGAGCCGAAGGCAGCGGCTTAACCCACTGAGCCACCCAGGCGCCCCTCATTTCAATGTTTAAAGAATTAATCACATTCATGCTATCTACTCCATAGTTTACCTACTCAGTACTGAATGGTCTAGTAAATACAATGAAGTCATTTCAAGTAGACCAAACTCTGCTTTACAAACTACCTTATTATATACTATAATGGATTCATGTCATGCTTGATGAATAAGAAAGGTGAATGATATCCTTATGGTCCTTTTTCAGAAGTTTTAAAAGACTCATGTTGATGAACATTAAAAAACAGAGTTAAATGAGATTTTAATGGACTTAATTTAAAAGCGAAAGGCTTATTTTAGCATTTATTATTACATGTTATGGAACGAGGAATAAAGAAAACAGCCTGCAATATAGTTACTTTGTTATAAATATCATAAACTTATATAGATATGCTAACAGGCAAATTTCATAACATTCAACTCCAGGTTGAGGCACATATGTAATATATTAGCTTTCCCAGATTTTTCAAAGTGTGTAGCTGCACTAGGAAATAGACCATAAATGCCTAACCAATAATTATATAAGACTGTTGTTCAAAGCCATCTGATTGCAAAGAAACTATGTAAAAAAAAAAAAAAAATCTGAGGATCCAACACCAATGTCATTTGATTTTTGAACCACAGTCTTATAAATACTTTTAAGAAGATATTTTAATATTTTATTCATTAAGGCATATCTGTTGCCCTTGTTATTTTGAGGTTATCACAAGTTTACCTTTTTCTATTACAGGAGTCAGTTATGCAATAGCAGATACAAGTATAATTTGACTTCCGGATATAGAATAATTCCATGTTTTCTTCTCTGTCAAACCTTACCATGTAATCTCATGTAAAAGTGTGAAATATGGAGATCTTATAAAGAATCTATCCTAATAAATATATGTATATAAATAAGACATATCCCTTGAATAAAACAATTTAAATATGTGTGTATATAAATTTTAGAAGTCTACATATTCATGCATATCATGCTCCACCTAAATAAAACCTCAAACAAAACTGAATATAAGCAGACTTATACAGATAAAAATATCTAATATTAAAAAGAAAAAGAAGCTTAAAAAAAGCAATTTATTTAGTAGACCAAAATTGAACCTATGGCTCTAGTTTGCTGAAGATAAAAAACTATAGGGAAGCACTTTCTTAAGAACTATAGAACACAAATCATGTTCTCTGAGGAAGATGAATTATATCTGAGAAAATTTAAATTCCAAAAAAAATGCTTCCAAAGATTTTAATGATTTGGTGTCTTTTTACAGAATAGGGGTAGAAAATATTTACATAAAATTGCCAATGAAATATCTTTACCCTTAAAACAGTTAAAATGTTCTGTGAGAAGCTGATCAAAGTAAACGTGTCAATTCAAGAACATCCAGAATATATTTCTTACCTTAAACTTTATACTGTTATATGTGATTTGTTATTGTAAAACTCACTTACATTGACCGACTGAATTAACACTAGTAATGTTTATAATGGATATTTTAAAACATTTTATATTATGCTCCTGTATCTTTAATTTAGACAGGATGAACGAAATGAGGTTTGTATCTCCCAAATCATTAGCTTTTATTTATTCAACAGCGGTAGACAAAGAAAATATTGAAACCCAAAAGGAAAAAACTGCCTTTGGGACAAGCTCCAGATTTCAGTGATGAGAAATCTCTGATAATCTTTTTAGTATCTTTTATTCAGCAAAGATTTATTAAGCATACCCAAAGGTCAACACACTGTGTTAATTCCTCAGTATGCACAGATGAATAAAACACAGTCCTAAGCCTCAAGCAGTTTCAGGGCTAATGGTAAAGCTAAAATGTAGACATTTGCATTGGCAATTATTAATATGAATGCTGTGTTATTTCTCCGTCTTCTACTTCTTAAGGAAACTCTTATATTCCAAGCGACATTTTCATTCTCACAGAGAGCATTAAAGCAGAAACAAAAATTCAAAGAACACTTCAACCCAGCTGAGAGATGGAGTCTTTCTTACTCAGCAGTATTTTACCTTCTAACACCTAGACAAGGGAAGTGAGAAGATGAGAGTTATTAGAAAAAGAAGAGGCCCATTAGTTTGAAGAGTTATGAAGTACAAAAACTGAAAGAACACAAGAGAGTTTTTAGACATAGAGGATAGAGAAGCAAAAGACTTCAGATTTTTTTTTTTTTTTTTTTTTTTTTTTTTTAAGTCTTCAGGTCTTAAGAATCCACACATCCCTGTTCTTGGTCACCTGTAAATCCCCACATAAACTCATGTCATTGGCCACAGGCATCCTATATGGGATTTTCTATAGAAACGAATAACACAAGATTCTGACAAGATTAGACCAGATTCAGTGAAGGAGTTTCAGAGCTGATGGGGAGCAAAGGGTGGCGACACACCACTGCCCTTACCATGATTTGTGGTTAACTATTCACTCAGTGATCAAATGAAGGCTTATGTGAGGAACTCAACAGAAACTAGAGGAACTCAAGTTCTCCTACCTGATGGGGATGGAGGATGTCAGGGATGGCTTAAATGAAAGGGAACTGCTTTTACTGTTTTTACTAGTGTTAGAAATGTTTATTTTCAGGGAAACTATTTTACTCAGGATGGGGATTGGGTCATCTCATTAGGTAGTGCAGGATCCGGGGGCTCCCAGAAGCAGGACTGTCACAAACTGCAAGTCATGAGAAGTGGGAGAAATTAAAATCCAGAAGATAGGAATTATAAGATGGCTGACTTCCACAGAAGAAAACCCAGCAAAGAAAACTCCCTGTCTATTGTAAGGGCTCTCCCTGGACATACTCCATGAGAAGACAGAGGTCAGAGAAGATACTTGACATAATCCATGAAGAGTAAACTTCTGGAATAGAAACTATGATAGAAAAAAGACCAGAGTGGCTCTTAAGGGGCAAATGATTGAAGTTCACCCCAATCCACAATTTTGCTGGGCTGACTTTAAAGGAATTATTTCTTAGGTGAACTCAGGTTCCATCAGGATAAGGAAAGATTTAGCTCCTTGTACAAAAGGATATATAATGTTATGAAAGCATGAACATGTGTGACATCCTCTGTAAATTGCATAGTGTCAGGCACTGCTAGAAAGTAGTGTAGGGATTGGATGGCTACATAATTTTTGAGACGGGGCAGATAGAATGCTTAGTCATTTAGCCTGATCTTATGT
This sequence comes from Mustela nigripes, assembly GCF_022355385.1. NCBI lineage: Eukaryota > Metazoa > Chordata > Mammalia > Carnivora > Mustelidae > Mustela > Mustela nigripes. The sequence goes on from NC_081568.1 coordinate 17,964,309, forward strand.
GTGTGTACTACCACCACGCATACTTCCTTTCCAAATTCACCTGCTCCACTGTCCAACCTAATTTTACTTAGGAAACTCATGCTTGAAGACAGGATTAAGAGTTTCCAGATGGGACAACAAAGACTTAAACCAAGTGTAGGATACTTCTTTTGAGAGGGAGCCCAATGTAGTTATATGGACTGGACACCCTGAACCTTACCTAACCAATAGGTGACACTGTCTGAATTTGGCAAAGAAAGCATAGAGTTCCACAAATTAGTTTCTGTAGTTCAACTAAAGCCTCATGTTGGGGGTCTGGGAAAAGTGCAGATTTCAAAGAACTGGAGGTCTTAATGAAGTTGAGAAACAGAATTAGAGTGATTTGGGGAGAAAAAAAGCTGGAATAAAATGTACAGTCAAATACAGAATTTACATGTCATTGTTTCAAAGAATTAGTAGCAACTGTGACTAAAGGTTGTTGAATGAAATAGAGCAAAAAAGACAATTGAGCATGAACGTCTGTGGCTGAGGAGACTGAAGAACCATGAGGGAGGCTAGCAAGGTGATCGCTGGGATAGAGGAGAAGTAAGGAAGGGGTCACCATCACATGGTTGCCGATCTCACTAGTCTGGAATTAGTTTAGGTTGAATGAGGAAGGCGATGATTCAGGTGCCAAATGTCTATAGATTCAGGGATGAAATGAGCAAGACTATTGAGATTGAGTAGAAAGAACCCATACCCTAGTGAAAAATAGTTATCTCTAACATTATAAATAAGTCAATGGATCTGCTAGGATACAAATATAGCTTCTTGGTTCTTTGGTTTGGGAGATCAGGAGAAATTATCAGCCTGTATCACAGGGATTCTAAATTTTAATTATGCCCAGGAGGTGAAGTTCAAGTATTGTGAAAAAAGTTGCAAAAGTATTGAAGTTTAATACTAAGGATTCTATCTTGAATCATCCTATACTTTTTAGAACCTATGCTATAAAAAGTTGTTCTTTATTATGTCTGCCACTGTCAAAATTTATTTCTATATCTCTTTCCTGGAAAAACACTAAGGGCGTCACCATAATCCCTGCATCCTGACTTTCATGCCTTTGGTGATCTCCTTTCTTTAGGAGGGCAAAACCTGTGACTTCATTCTAACCAAAAGAATAAAACAAAGGATATCATTTCTGTCATAATGTTACATAACATTGACCTCATCCTTCTAAGAAGATTTTCTCTCCTTGTTGACCCTTAGGAAGCAAAAATCCATGTTGAAGTAGACTACATGGCAAGGAGCTAAGAACAGAAACTGGTCAACTACTCAAATGTGAGAAACAGAGTCTGTAAGTCAGACACCCCCCGCCCCCTGCTGCAAGGAAACGAATGCTATGGACAACCATGGGAGTTTAGAATTGGATCTTCCCCAGTCAAGTCTCAGATGAGAATGAAGCCCCAACCAACACCTAGACTGAAATTTTGTTAGACTCCAGAGCAGAGCACCCAGCTAAGTCTCACCCTAGCTCCTGACCCAAAATAACTGAGATAAAAAGTGTGTGGTAAATATCTAAATCTGTGGTAACACTGTCAAGGAGCAAGAGATAATAGATATGTCAGAATCCCATTCTCCTAAATTTATATATATATATTTTTTTTTCAATAAAAGCCCATTTTTCCACATTAAACGTTTTCCAGGGATTATAAAGAATGCTTGAATAGTTGTTGATTTGGCCATTAAAACCAAAGTATGTCTGAAAACAAAGACTATTTCTTTATATAATCTAAGTATATAAACTATTATAAATGTTTGGCCAACAGAGTGCCAGATGTAAGTCTACTCAGAGACTGCTCCATCAGTCAACTCAGAATGTCAAATATAACCATATGTTTCAGTCACACATTAAAATGCCTCACTTATCTCACCAAGATAATTTAAATCTAAAATGAAATTTTCATAAGAACTATGTATTAAATAGGCAAATAGTTACTAAAAACTTGGTGTGTGCTATTTCAATCATGACAGGAATACAGATAAGAACATTACAGAAAGAGTCATAGGATTATGAATATCTCTGCTTTGACATTTACAAAACAATTCAAAAAACCACTGTGCATTTATTAACTGAACTCTTGCTTTGCAAAGTTTCTTATTTTAATAGATATAAAATCAGAGAGAGAGGGACAGAGAGAATCTTATTCAGGCTCCTCATGGATCCTAAGTCAGAGCTCCATCTCATGACCCCAAGATCATGATCTGAGCTGAAATCAAGAGTCGGACACTTAACCAACTGAGACACCCAGATGCCACTAAATCCACTTATTCTTAAATAAACAACCTAAGGTAAGGGAAATACAAATTGCAAGAAAAAAAAAGTCTAAATTTGATTTACTTTTAATCATAGCTAAACATAATTATTACTTTTTTTTTTAGTTTATTATGATTATTACTGTGTTTTCAGTTTTCATTGGCTGTTCTCAGAGTTTGTTTTCACCTGGTATAGAGTTTGAGTGTTTAATTTGATAATTTTAAATGTACTGCTCAAAATGATCAGTGGATCATTTAAATATGCAAATAAAATAAAGTTCATGTATAAGAGTAGTATTAATGAAAAATGTTTAAGTATAAATAACATAAAAACCCTACCAATTCTACATGATTTTTTGTTGGATGATTTTTAGGAGAGGGAAAAAAAGCTGTATAGAAATAAAGTATTAGAGGTTTCAGGCCTGTCAGAAAATATTAGCTCTCCAAGTAGGGTTTCTGGCATAGAGGAGAAGGTTTGACTTCTATTTAAGGAGGAGAAAATGAAAGCCAAGTAGAGATGAGTTGGCATTAGATGCTGAAATAAGTTGGTGATGATCACATTCAACTTCTACTCCAGCTAGGAGGGACCAACACATCACAAGTGAAGCTGGTTGCAAGAGGTCAACCTCTTAATCAATGGAAAACTTTGAGAATCTGCAATATAGAAAATAGATTATGCCTCCTTTAGCTACTCTCTTCTATTTCAGTGCCCTTTATCTGAGACATTTCAGCACAGAAACTCACAAAACTGAACATGGCTTATGGAGTCTTTTCCTTTATGTAACTTAAAATAGAGGAGATACAAATTTCAATGAGTAATTATAATTATGAACAATGAAGACTAGGAGTGGGGAAACAGGGAGATCTATAAGAACAAAATACACTGACATGTCCTATTGGAAAGAAGACCTCTAATGGGAAAACCCAATTAAGCTATGACCTGAAAGAACAAATAGAAATAAAGTTGTTTATAATATTAGGAGAGAAACAAACCATGTTTTAGGCCTTGGAAAAAAAGATAGGCAAGTTATGAAAGGGGTTAATGGACTTCAAAGAAGTCCTATATGGTCAGAGCATACACTATTAAGTGGTGCAAGAAATCTTTTTTACGGAATAAATTGAGCTTCATCTCTAGTAAATTCCATGTTCCCCCCTTGTTACCATTACTTGAAAGCTCGTTTCTAATTCAAAAATTTGTTTTTGAAGTTGAGAAACTTGAATGACACTGAATTTTAGTGCTTTGGGATGTTGGTTCTGTTATTATCCCAAATTAACAGAAGGAAAAAAAAAAAAAAAACCGAGGATTAGGGAAGTCAATCAACTCTCCTGAGGAAATCATCCTGACAGGATTCAAACCAAGGGCTTGCCCATAAAATTACAGGGTTCTTTCTTCTTGGAGTGCCAAATTCCTTCTCACAGCTTACTAATAGCTACACTTCTTAGGTGCAGAGAGCTTGCCTAATTAGTAAGGCTGAAAAAGTAAATGAGAGTATTTCAGCAAACAGTCCAGGAAAGATCAATTTGTCAGATTTGACATGAACCATGGAGGAAAGCATCTACTTTTCTTGGATGATTAATCCAATATAGCTACTACTGAGTAAGACCATTTACTTGCTGCCATGCAAAACATATAAATTAACATACTAATTTTTCAAACACTTGTAGCATTGATTAGATGCACCCAAGACAACAAATTGACAAAATTTTACCTACCACAGTTATGGCAGAGCCTTCCTAAGCCTGAGTCCCTGAATGGACTCACTCAGTCCCCCTCCAGGCCACACGTGGAATCAATGGGGGTAAACTTATGCAATGTCAATTCTCTGATCTTCGGGTGAAAGGTGTTTTTTTTTTTTTGTAAGAGCAAACTAATATAAAAAGCAACATATCTCTAACTAGTTGCCACATAAAGAGAAAAGAGACAGATAGGATTAATGATTCTTTTGAGGAGGACCTTTTCATGACAAATTCTAATTATTTTTTCTTCCTGCAACATTTCTACTTGGAAAAACTTTTCTCTTTTCCAACTAAACTTATCAAATTCACATCCAAATTAATTTCCTCTTAACTCCCAATAGCCTCTGCGTCGGGTGGTCTCTACACAAAGGACAATGTTACAAATCATATTTCTGCTCCAGTGTCCAAATTTATTTTATTGACCTTAGAAACCTGTCACATAAGCCTCTTTATTTACTACTTAAAATCTTTGAAAATAAAATGATGTGATTGCCTGTGAAAAAATAATTATGTCTTTTAAATTCATCAGAGAAACCTTCACTGTCAAACTAAAGATTTCAATAATTTGACAATATCTCAACTACATGAAAAATTAATTAAAACATCTGTTAATTATAAAAATATAGATTACAAATTTTTTTCAGTTGACATTTTAATTGTAGTTTTATGTCCATTCATTTAATTTCTATAAGATATATTGACTTGATTATTTTGGTTCTAGTCAAAAACCTATATACAATTTCAGCTTTCAAAGTCCTTTATTGGTTAAAAGTATAAAAACTGTGTGTCATGATTTAAACATAAACCCTTAGTTCTACTCAAGCCAGTAATTATTTGATTAATATATATGGGCTGTGAAAATTAAAGGGCTTGATATCTTTAAGAGTCCCCAAGGCATTGTTACACAGAAGTAGTATCTGCAGTCATAAAACAGTAACCAAAAAGTCCATATGTGAAAATAATAAAATAACACATCAAACAGCAAATATTTTGAAGCACTCTCTTATTTTCCTTCAAATGTATCTTGTTAATTTATTCATGCACACATTTGGTGGTATTAATGTTGGATCCATTTATAATATTGGTAGGACTATAGATTATAGCATATTAAGTGTTAAAGTTAATGATCATTGTGTTTCAGGGCATGGGTAGCACCACGAATTTTATGTAAACCATTTAAAGTTTGCCCATTCACTGACAGAAAAATTTCAAGGACTGGGCTACCATTCACTAACCCTAAGAAGAAAAAGAATAAGTAAAAGAGCAGGGCACCTGTGTGGCTCAATCACTTAAGTGTCCAACTCATGATTTCATCACTTCAGGGTCCTGAGATGGAGACCTAGTCTGGGCTCAGTGGAGCAGCTACTTGAGATTCTCTACCTCTCCCTCCCCCTATACTGGCCCCTCACAGGCATATATTATTTCTCTCTAAAATAAACAAATCTTTAAAAAAAAAAAAAGAAGAAGAATGAAAGAGCAATAAAAAATCTGTATTAGTACAAATCTCACTTAACACTTCTGTCTATTCTGTGATGCTTCTCTGTTAATAATCTGAAAAACAAACTTCATTAAAAGTAATAACCATTCTATCTCTTTAACTCAATTATATTTTGTAATTATAAAAATAATACACCATATGATACACAGAAACAAATACAAAATTATAATCTTGCTTTAACAAATGTATTTAACAACTATTCGTATTTAAACAAATATGAATTTGAACAAATTATTTCATCGTCTTTTTTTTTTTAAGATTTTATTTATTTAATTATTTATTTGACAGAAGAGATCACAAGTAGACAGAGAGACAGGCAGAGAGAGAGGAGGAAGCAGGCTCCCCCTGAGCAGAGAGCCCAATGAGGGGCTCCATCCCAGGACCCTGGGATTATGACCTGAGCCAAAGGCAGATGCTTTAACCCACTGAGCCACCCAGGCTCCCCAAGGATTTCATTATTTTGAATGAGTACCTATATAATTGTTTTTGAAAATGTATTAAAAGTCAAAATGCTAAATGTCAAATTAATCTCATGTGTTTTAATTAAATAGTTTAATAAAGTAAAATCAATTTTAACATTGTTATTTATAAATTGGTTCAGAAAATTCTGGATGTCACTGCATTCTCTTAAGTAGTAAAATCCTATTTCAGTTCTAATAATATAAACCACAAGAATACATGTAATGCTTTATGTTTAAGTCATGTGATCTTAATAAACCTACAATCAAGAAGAAATAGCCATAAAATATACTGAGTAAGTTCCTTATAAGTGTAGTTTATTAGGCATTTATCCTATAAAAATTTAAAGCTATATTGCCTAATATCGTAACTCGCGTGCAAAAGGAATTGTGAAGCACAAATTTGGTATTCTTGAATTTTAGGGCTGTTCATCTTAAATTCATGGCAGGCACGCTCCTAGTTATGTTCCAAGTAAACCCTGAAATGGATTTTGTGGACCATGGAAAGTGAAAGGTATTGAAGAATGAAGAGTGGAAGGATTGCGTAGTATGTGGGCTGTGCTTTAAAATAGAACATAAAAATCAAACTGCAGAAAAGCATGGGATATCTTCAACAATGCCTTTTTAAATAACAGGAAACTAGACCAGAATCAATGACCTTCTGCAAAGAGCAGTATCCCCCTCCAAAGGCATGTTTTCAATTAGACACTGCTGTCCTGGTGAAGCTGTAAGACACACAGCAGGGGCAGCCATTCAAACTCACTGCAAAGTCCATACTCGGTATCTTTTTTTTTTTTTTTTTTCCCATCCTCTCATAGTCCTAGCCAGCTCTATTAGACTATTTTTTTTCTATCATAGTTTTATGAGCAACCGGTTCCTTTTGTTTCACACTGTCTGTGACACATCAAAGTTTCCCACCAACCCACCATCACTGCCATCCATTCATGCTCATCGTCCTTCTAGCCTTTTCTCTTACCTCCAAGAAATGTTCTTTACTGAACATCTCTGCTTCATTTCCATAAGTCTCATATGACTCTGTGTTTGTGTGTGTGTGTGTGTGTGCACACATGCATGTGAGTGCATGAATGTGTAAGACTATGTGTATCTTTGTGGGGGGGGGGGGTGGGGGGTAGAGGGGCACTCAAGCTAGAGAAAGATGCCTGTGTTAGCAGTCTATCATGCTTATTCCTTAAGAGGGTGGCATAAAGAGGAACAAGCAATAGGATCCTTTGAAATAAAGGATAAGTTCCCTTTATCATCAGAAATCTGAGAAACAATAGCTAAATGAGGCTTTAAAGTATTCTAACATGGTTTCAGAAATATGCCTGGGGCACCTGGCTGGTTCAGTTGGAAGAGCATGCAACTCTTGATCTTGGGATCATGAGTTCAAGCCCCATACTGGGTGTAGAGATTACTAAAAAAATAAATTTAAAAAAAATACCTAGAAAATACAATCCATTGGTTGCCGTAAAGAGCTAACATATTGCTAGTAATTTGCTTTCAATAGTGTATTTGTATACTTTGTCAACTGGAGGGAAATGACATGTGTTTAGGGAGAAAAAGGATTGAGTTCAAGGTAACTACTTATTATACATTTCTAGAAGAATAACAGAACCATGATTGTCCACTTAATTAAAATGTTTAAAGTTTTGGTTTAAAGTCTCTCAAAAATGAATCAGTGAGTTAGAAAAAGAAAAACAAGAAATAATCAAAAGCCAAGAATGAAGTAGTATGTAAGAGGAAATCAAATCAGGCTTATACCCTGGTGGTACTGACACCAGGTAGATGTGAGTCTTTTTCATGCTCATAGGGATAAAGGTACAAGTGATGAAGTGGTCCTGAATAACATGACAAGTCTGACAGAAATGAAACTTAAGTGAACTGGAAATCAACCCAACACTTCAGGCTCAGCAGTGAGTCCTGTCTTGAGACCCGGTGCTATGTACAACTAGAAAAGGAAAGGAAAAGGAACAACAACAATAACAACAACAACAAAAACAAACTTTTAAAAATAAGGTATTCAGGGTGCCCGGGTGGCTCAGTAGGATAAGCCACTGCCTTCGGCTCAGGTCATGATCTCAGGGTCCTGGGATCCAGCCCCGCATCGGGCTCTCTGCTCAGCAGGGAGCCTTCTTCCCCCTCTCTCTCTGCCTGCCTCTCTGCCTACTTGTGATCTGTCTGTCAAATAAATAAATAAAATCTTTTTTAAAAAATAGGTATTCAAAGGCATCTTTTATATATGTTTGTACCCATAATAAACTATGTGATTCAAAAAATCATCTGCAATTGCAGATTGATTATGACATAATCCAGGCTGAGAGTACAACTGGGTACCTGGAAGAAGGAAATGTATATTCTCTCTGGAGCAAAGTTGCCCCAACACAGACCTTAGAAAATGCCTACATGTGATATTGAAAGATACATGATATCACAAATAAAATGCACACACTCTCTCTCTCACTCTCTCTCTCCAAGGAAACAAACCACCATAAGTGTAAGCCAGCACAAATAAGAGAATCAAACATAAAAAAAAGTACAATTAGCAAATACAATATCAAATATATGTTCAGGGGCGCCTGGGTGGCTCAGTGGATTAAGTCTCTGCCTTCGGCTCAGGTCATGGTCTCAGGATCCTGGGATCGAGCCCCACATAGGGCTCTCTGCTCAGCAGGAGCCTGTTTCCCCTTCTCTCTCTCTGCCTGCTTCTCTGCCTACTTGTGATTTCTGTCTGTCAAATAAATAAATAAAATCTTTAAAAATATATATATATATGTTCAATGTTTTAAAAATATAAAAAGGAAGAAGAAAATAATAATGAAAAACAGACCAAAAAAAATGCCTCAAAAAACCAAAGGGCAAATAAGATATTCAGATATAAAAGATATATGCATTTGAAACTCAACAGCAAATAGGTTTGACAAACAGAAATTTAACAAACTGAACAGAAGTTTAACAAACAAGAAAATTTAGTTAAAGTTATATGTAATGTTACACAGTAAAACTAAATATTTTTAAATGGGAGAAAGTGGTTAAAGTGGATAATTGAAGGTTCAAAAATACTAGAAAGAAAACACAGATAACAGAGATATTTGAAAAGTAGTATCTTTTTTTTTTCTTCTCAGAAATGGTAAGTTACCAATCCAAGTGTTCCAAAGTAAAATAAATTCCAAGTGAAATGAGTTAAAACTAACACAAATAATTTCATGTAATGATATAGCTTCAGAACCCAAAAGGTAGACACAATTATAGTAACTCCAGGAGGAAAAAAAGTAATCCTTTTCAAAGGGATTGTAATTAGAGCTGACTAATCACAGTAGCAACAAAAAATATAAGACATTGGATCCTCAAAGCATTAAGATAGAATTGGTAATTCATGACTGTATATTCAGCAAAACATTTTTTTCAGTAGTGATACTAAAGACATTTTCAAGCAAACAGGAAGTGATTGTGAAACTTGTCAACTCCTTTCAAATGGAATTCTCAAGGATCTATTTAAGGTGGAAGGAAGATTGTCCAGATGGAATATCTGTCATACAAGAAAGAATGATGAGCTAAGAAGTTTGAAAATATGGGGGTTGATTTAAACAAAAATTGACTGTGCAGCACAATAATAGTAATTTCTAATAAGGTTAAAGATCACAATAGATCTCTTCTATAAAGCAATAACAACAAATGTAAGTTAAAAATTAATATGATCAGTAGTAAAGTGTTCTAAACAACTGTCTTTTTCAGGAGGAAGATAAATATATAGAATAATTTAACACATTTTAAGTTAGGTATGCATGATAAATTCTTACCATTAATTATTAAATAATTAGAGAAAAGTTTTAAAGACTGCTAAGTGCTAGGGGTGCCTGGGTGGCTCATGTAGTTGAGCCTCTGCCTTTAGCTCAGGTCATGATCCCAGGGTCCTGGGATCGAGCCCCACTTCTGGCTCTCTGCTCAGCTGGGAGCCTGCTTCCTCCTCTCTCTTCGGCTGCCTCTCTGCCTACTTGTGATCTCTCTCTCTTTCTCTCTCTCCCTGTCAAATAAATAAATAATTTCAAAAAAAGAAAAAGAAAAAAATGCTAAGTGCTAGAGGAAAATGATTTTTTTTTTTTTAAGATTTTATTTATTTGTCTGGGAGAAAGCCAGAGCATAAGCCATGGTAGTGGCAGGCAGAGGGAGAGGGAAAAGCAGGCTCCCCATTTAGCAAGGAGCCTGATGTGGGGCTTGATCTCAAGTCCTGGGATCATGACCTGAGCCGGAGGCAAATGCTTAACTGACTGAGCCATCCAGGCATCCCTAGAGGAAAGTGAATTTTAAAAAGAAATCAGTGCGAAGGCAAGGAAGTAAAGATAAACTTTAGAAAGGTTGAATAAGTAAAAACCACAGCATAAGACAGAAAATTAAATGCAATTATGACAGAAATTAAAATCTGAGGCTTTTGAACTGGACTTTACGAGAGCAACATAGGGGCGCCTAAGTGGCACAGCTAATTGACCTTCTGATTTTTGTTTGAGTCATGATCATATATGATCTCATGGTCATGTAATCAAGCCCAGTGTTGGGTTCCATTCAGCAGAGAATCTGCTGGAAATTCTCTTTCTCCCTCTCCTTCTGTCCCTCTCCCCACTCACACATAGGCACTTTCTCTCTAAAATAAATAAATAATATATTCAAAAACATAAATTAAATAGCAACATAATAATTTTGGCCCATAATGTTTATAAGATGCATATCCAAAGTAAAATACACAACAAATGAATGTTAAAGGATAGAAAAACACAAAGAAATTTTGTGATGACATTAATAAAAGTCAAAAAGGCATCACTGGGACACCTGGGTGGCTCAGTGGGTTAAAGCCTCTGCCTTCCGATCAGTTCATGATCCCAGGGTCCTGGGATTAAGCCCCACATTGGGCTCTCTGCTCAGTGGGTAGCCTGCTTCCTTCTCTCTCTCTGCCTGTCTCTTTGCCTATTTGTTATCTCTGTCTGCCAAATAAATAAATAAAATCTTAAAAAAAAAAAAAGAAGAAGGCATTACTAAAGTTAAAGGGGGTTACAGTAAAATGTTAGTTTTACTCCTAGTAGGAGGTTCTGAACTCTAAACATATACATAGCAATGCATAAAAAAAAAAAAAAAAACTACAAAGAGACAGATATATCTACCATTACACATTCATCCATTCGATAGATATTTTTAAAAATGTTCATTCAGTTCTAGGCATCAATGACATAAGAAGCAAAAGAATCTTGATGATATGTTGTACATGTACACAAACATTGATATATATATATATATATATATATATATATATATATATACACACACACATATATGTATATATATGAAGGAGGAGACAACAATACCTGATATATTAACTACATCTGAGAAAGATTTAGTGACTGGGTTAGGGTTGCACTTTTAGATAGGGTAATCAGGGTAAGTTTTCCTGAGCAAGAAGATAATATTTGAATAGAGATCTGAAGAAGGTTAAAGGGTAAGCCAAGCAAATATCTGATGAAAATACATTCCCAGCAGAGTGCACAGCAAGTACAAATACCCTGAGCTGGAAATCTGTGTGGTTTTATTAAGAAATAGCAGAGGCCAATATGTCTAGAAGTGAGTTAGATGGGAGAGCCAGCGAGTCAATGAATAATTAAGGGTAAGATCAGTTGGAGTTTAGAGCAAAAAGGAAAGTAGGGAGGGGTCAATCATGTAGAGCTGTCCTTTTTTTTTTTTTTAAGAAATCTGAGAGAGAGAAAGAGCAGGAAGGGCAGACGGAAAGGGAGAGAATCTCAAGCAGACTCCATCCTGAGTGTGGAATCAGATTCAGGGCTCAATCTCAGGACCCTAAAACAATGACCTGTGCTGAAATCCACAGTGGCCACTTAAGTGACTGAACCAGTCAGGTGCCCCTTAGGTAGAGTCTTTTGAACCACTGTTAAGTCTATTTTGACAACTGGCTTGAAAGACAGAAGATGCTAGAGAGTTCTGAGCAGACTGACAGAAGAAAGTGACCTCTCATATTATGACGGATCAATGTAGAGCTGTGTTGAAGATAGATTATTGGTAACAAAGGGCAGAAGAAGGAAGAATACTGCAAAAATCCAGAAAAGGTTTTGCAGACAGACTTGATCTATAGATGCTAACAATCAGTTGGTCTGAATATAGATATAGATATAGATATAGATATAGATAGGACATATCTCATTAACTGACTGATAAATTAGATGGAATAAATAACCAGTAAGCATGTAAATTCTGGCAAGAGGTAGAGAAGCTCAGAGTCACCATTTGTACTGATCTGCATACTAGAAATCCTAGTCAACTCAGAAAATAAAATGAATAAGCACTGGAAGGAAAAAAACCTCACAATTCACAGGAAATACAAATCAACTTCAGAAAATATTTATAATTCTAAATATATTATGGAGATTGGAGAATTTTATAAGTTTGCTGGGTACTAAATTATCATTTAACAATTGTGTTTCTACAGACCAGCAATAGTTAGTAAATACAGTAGAAATTCTGATGCCATTTAGAATATAACACAAAAAAGAAAATATTTAGTAATAAACTTAATAAAATATGTACATGACCAAATTATATTCTTCATTATAATAAGTTAATGAAATCCTAAAGGACAAATTATTATTTTGTAAATATTTCATTTATTTATTTGAGAGTGAGAGAGACAGAGCGCACAAGAGAGGCAAAGGGTCAGAGGGAGAAGCAGACTCCCTGCTGAGCAAGAAGCCTGATGTAGGATTTGATTCTGGGACTCTGGGATTCTGGGATCGTGACCGGAGCCGAAGGCAGTTGTTTAAACTAACTGAGCCACCCAGGCACTCCAAGAAGTAAAAATTATTTTTGACTGGGACTCAAGTAAAAAAAAAAAAAAATCCATGTTCTTCAACTGGATCTATAAATCAACAGACTTGAGACTTCGTTTTGTTTTTGTTTTTTTGTTTTATTTTTCTGTGTGTGTTTGGTTTGGAAGTTGACAAGCTGAGAGACTGAAATTTATAAAGAAGGGTCAAATATCAAGAATCACTGTTAGCTACTAGCGAGGTAACACAAAGTTGGGACACCACTGGTTAGATATCAAGAATCATGTTGTCACATATATTACTGCTACATATATCAACATGATGAAATTCAAAAACATACAATTAATCTCAAAAATCAAACTAGTAGGCACCTCTTACGTCACATTCACTCCCGCCAGCCATTGTTCTGTACTTACTCAGCATTAGAACGTCTTTGATCCTCTCAGCATTATGAGGTAGTTCATTAATTCTCCATATTTTACAAATTAGGATAGTAAAGTGCAGAAATGTTAAGTAATTTACTAATAAGTAAAGAATCCAGGACTCCAACATGGCCATATTTTTTTTTTTACTGACTCAATGTTCTTTACAATGCTCTGCCTTTTTGATCTGTACACACACACCTCAGAAGTATCGATATATACAATATCTATCATTATTGTAAACCCAGAAAACTTTAAAGCTAAAATAATATATGGTTAAAGGTTGAGATATTTGTTAAGCCCATAAAGAAAGCAAGGGGGGCGCCTGGGTGGCTCAGTCAGTTAGTGTCTGACTCTCGATTTTGGCTCAGGTCATGATCCCAGTGTCCCAGCCCCGCACTGGGCTCTGCACTGGGTATGGAGCCTGAGTAAGATTCTCTCTCTCCATCTCCCCCTCCACCTGCTCCCGTGGTGCTTGCACTCTCTCAAAAACAAAAACAAAGAAAAAAGAAAAAAAAGAGTAAAATTGCATGGGTATGAGAACTGACATTCCACATTCATAAAACCCATAAATTCTAAATTCTGAAGGAACTCACCATGGTTGAATTATATGGTTCTTTGGAGGAGTCAAATATATAAAAGAAGCTATAGCATATGAAAAGGGCAAAGAATTTGATTAGACATATAAAATAATTTCATTTCAGCAGACATAAATGAGAGTAAACCTTTACCCTAAAAATATCATGAGGCTTTGAGGCCAGAGGATCTGCAAAGAAAGAATTACCTGTAAATATTATATCTATAGAGACTACTGGAAAAAAATGTAAAGACATTGGGCAAACACATTTTTTAATTGAATAATTTGCAGCTCAATAAATAGTTTTATCAAAATGATACAGATCTTTAATGAAAGAAAAACTTGTTAGGTGTTTTACTGAAATGTCACTGAGGTCTGCCATCAATCTTATTTTATTTAAATGCTTATTTTATTTAAATGCTAATCCAAAGGTGCCTGGGTGGCTCAGGAGTTTAAGCGACTGCCTTTGGCTCAGGTCATGATCCCAGGGTCCCTGGATAGAGCCCTCCATTGGGATCCCGGATCAGCAGGGAGTCTGCTTCTCCCTCTCCATCTGCCTGTCGCTCCCCCAGCTTGTGTGCTCTCTATCAAAGAAATAAAGTCTTAAAAATAAATAAATAAGTGCTAATATATGCATCAATGTTGGCAGTTATAAATATGCTTCTGGTTAACATGAAGTAGGAAGGAATAGTTAGTAACCTGAAATAAACTGAAAAGTTGATTTCAATGACTAACAATAACAATGTGTAGTAAAAGACCTAAGGACTTTAGAAATTAGTAAGAATGGTAGCTGAAGAAATAAATATTTATGGGTACCAGATAAACTAATATGATCTGCAGACAAATTATTAGATATCATTAGATTTTAATATTGTGAGTAGATGGCAATCATAATTCTCACTGTATTCTGTGATAGAAAGCCAAAAGTTGGAAACAATGAATTTGTTAAATGTCTATATGTGTATGTATGTTTTCATTCATTAAATAATTATTTTATTGATTACCTAAATATTCCAATGAGAAAAAAAAAAGTGTTTTTTTTCCCCCTATATTTTCCTAGGGCTCAAACAAGCACTAAGAAAAAGAGGCTAGAAGAAGACCATTTTCAACTTTTTTGAAGGTCAAAATACAGCCTCAAGAAGAATTCTCATTATTGAAGGAATCAAAGGAAGTGTGGTCAATTTCATAAAGTGTTAGCTATAAAAGGAATTCTAATGATAGATGAGTTATTGGAAATGAAGGAGACATACTATAGGGAGGAAAAGCACAGATTTTTTAACAAAATATAAGAAGATTTTAAATTCTGTCTTTTGTTAGCTGGAAGACTTTAGAGAAGTTAGTTTACCATCTATAAACTTAATTAATATTTTCAGGGTCAGGTAAACTCAGAACTGTCTGATACATTATCCAAACTATTTCACATAATTCATAATACCTCACAAGCTTTTGCATTACCTTCAGGATATGTAACATTTAAATATGAGAAAAATGAAGCAGCTGTATTTTAAATTTTCTACACAAAGTACTAAAATGATTTACCAGATTGAAATAGTAGTCCCAGTTATTTACTCTCTTGTCATAAAATTTTACAGCCACAGCTTTGTCTTGGCCTCCTGGTAGGAAGCCTGGTAAGAGGAATGTTCTCTACACCTTCACATAGGGTTGGCCATGTGTCTTGCTCCGTCAATGGGATACTGGTTACCATAAAGAGAACAGAAATGCTGAATGTTCTTTTTTGGTTTGGTCTAGCCCTCTTCTGTTTCTCTTTTCATATGAAGATTCTGACTCAAATAGTCATTGTCATTTACGAGTCCCCAGGATGAAAACATTTACAATGACCTAACCCAGATGACTAGAACCTGAAACAGATTTGCCTAGACAAGGCCAGTCTTGATCAACCACATCAAAATCAAATGTTAGCCACATGGGCATGAGAATAAATGCTTCTTACGGATGGTCTCTTTTATAGCAATATTATGACATCAGATGACTAATAGAGATGAATCTGAAAAACCAAAAAACCCACAATATTAGATTTTTTTTGTATTTACATTAGCATAGAGCATATGTACATATCTATTTATTTGAGAGAGAGAGACAGAGTACACATGAGTGGGAGAGGAAAATAATCTCTAGCAGATTTGATACTGGGCACAGAACCCAACATGAGGCTCAATTCCAGTACCCTGAGTGTTCATAATGCTGCTATAAACATTAGGGTGCATTTACTCTTTCAATTGCGTATTTTTGGATGAATGGATAAAGATGGTATATGTATGTATACACACACACATAGTGGAGTACTACTCAGCCATCCACAAGAATGAAATCTTGCCATCTGCTACCACATGGATGGAGCTAGAGCACATTATGCTAAGCAAAATAAGTCAATCAGAGAAAGACAAATATACAATTTCACTCGTGTGGAATTTAAGAAACAAAGCATTTGAACGTTTGGGAGAAGGGGAGAAAGAGAGAGAGGGGAACAAATCATGAGAGACTCTTAGCCTTAGAGAACAAACCGGATTGATGGAAGGTGGTGGGGGGATGGGCTAGATGGGTGATAGGTATTAAGAAGGGCACTTGTTATGATGAGCACTGGGTATTATATGTAAATAATGAATCACTGAACTCTACTCCTGAACCAATATTGAGATATATGCCAACTGACCAGAATTTAAATTTTACACAAAGAGGGTACTTGGGTGGTGCAGTCATTTGAACATCCTACTCTTGGTTTCAGCTCAGGTGGTGATCTCAGGGTCAGAGGATGAAGCCTTGGGTGGGCTCTACTCTCAGCACCGAGTCAGCTTGGGATTCTCTCGCCCTCCCTTTGTCCCTCCCTGTCTCTATTTTTTTTTTTTTTTTTTAATGAAAACATGCTATCTTCATTGAAAAAGATGTAGTATAAGGGTCCCTGGGTGGTTAAGTGGGCTAAGCCTCTGCCTTCAGCTCAGGTCATGATCTCAGGGTCCTGGGATCAAGCCACATATCTCTGCTCAGCGGGGAGCCTGCTTTGTCCCCCACCCACCTGCCTCTCTGCCTACTTGTGATCTCTGTCTATGTGTGTCAAATAAATAAATAAAATCTTTAAAAAAAAAGAGGTAGTATCCATTTGTAATGTTTTCTTTCATGTTCAAATCTGTTTACTCCCCTCCTTCTCATATACTTATTCTCTTTATATACACCCTTATGTTTCATCTTTCTAGTTATGATTCCAAAAAAAGTAGAGATTTTGAATGATTTTCAAAATAGTCCTTAGAATTGAATGTGAAACATACTGATTAAAATTGATTTTAAAATCCAAGTCCTATTATCTCATTTTATATTAGTTTAGTTTTAATGGATTCTGTTAGAGAATTTTAAAAAACCTTATTCTCTACACTTCTCTAAGTATGTACTATTGTACTGAACCACTGCTATGTAATATATATGATCAATATTAAATATTAATAACCAAAACACACTAAAAACAAAAAGAAATCAACATAAGTTCCATTTCGTTAATTAACCATATTAACAAAATTTTCCATGAATTTTCTATCTTATATAATTGGTGTCGTATATTTTAGCTCACTTCAGGCATAAATGAATGCCTACTACATACTACATTCTGTGATTCAAAGATGAATCAGTCCTTACTGTCCTTTAAGCGCTTATAATCTAAGTTAAGAGACAAATCAATAAATCAAATGTTATAAGATAAAGAAATACAACAGATTTCCATAAGCAAAGAGATGCCAGGTGGGATCTCTTGGAAGGCGGGAATAAATCAAGGGCGGCTTCTTAGAAAATAATTAAGTTGTGCACTCAAATATGAGTACTATCAAAGAAAAATGGGAGTCCTCTTGAAAATTGAGCTAGGAGGAGAAAAGGAATAAAGGTGTGCATGTGTGGGTGCTTCAAATGAGCCTGAAGAGTAGGGGATAGAACATATTAGATACCATGGTTAGGCCCAGACCTTCACCATAAGGCTGATACAAAGTAAACCAAGGAGCTCAAAGGGAAGGGACACGGTCAAATCCTGCTGGACAGATTATTTTAGCTGTATCTCCAAAGGTGAGCTAGGAAAACAGAAAACAAGATGACCAATTAGGATACAAATTAATTTTGTAGGAAAAATAATTAGAGCCCATGTGAAAACAATAATAGGAATATCTTTGATATCTTTGAAAGATGCCTAGAATTTAATTTATCTAGTCTTAGTGATTGATTAGATAGGGAACTGCAGAAGAAAGATTCAGGGAGACTCCCAGATCACAGATTTGCATGGCTAGATGAAAGATGATATTACCTCCTGTGATAATAAGTGGAGGAGGTATAAATCATACCTAAGAAGATGGACTTGGGCATCAGACACAATCGGCCTCCAGCCTCAGCTTCTGCGACCTTGCCATTAACTTTAGCTCTCTCGGAAATTTGGTATCTTCATATATAAAATGGAAAATGTAATTGCTCAGGGGATTATTGAAGCATTAACTGTGATAATATATATAAGGTCCTTAGTATAGTGCCTGACATTAAATAAACATTTAAAAATATTCCTCAGTATTTTAGGAAATACAGGAGTATGGGAATCACAGTTTCATTCTTAGGGCTCAGCAAAGTCTGAGGTTTGAGGAATTGGACAGGGATTTAGATGTCCATTTGTAGCATACACACGGTCATTAAGGTGATCAGATTGGTGATTTTTCTCACAAAGAATATATAGGGAAGATAAGTATAGAGGCGTGGGAATTGGGGTGTTATCAAAGTCTCAATGGAAAATACCTGTGAAGGAAAACACAAAGAAATGGGTACATAAGGGTGAGGAATTGTAAAAAAATTAATAGTGGAAAGTGTAAGCGCAACAAAATATTCTAAATTTATTTGTTATAAGAACATAATTTTAAATAATACAATTTCCTTGCTTTATTCTGTAATTCATTTCAATACTTGACAAGTATGTGGCTTTGCCAGAGACCCAGGGACAGGAGGAAAGCGGCAAACGTCTCAGTTACTAACCAACATTTTTTAATATAAATATGGCTTGTGGTCTGGGATTTCAGAGCCAATAATATCCTAATTAAATCGATGATAACTATCCTTTCCTATTTGATGAACATCTTCAGTAGCATTCAGGCTGCTTTTAATTTTCAAGATCATCATCTTTTTAATCAGCAAATACTGTATTTGCAAAATTCAAAGTTTACCCCTAAGAAGATATCTCCCATTCAGTCTCTCTATCCCCAGTAATGCCTGTAGGTTGTGAGTGACTAATGTTTTGTCCTAGTCTGGATGAACTACTTTTTTAATGATTCCCCACACTAGAGATCCAGCAGTTTGTATTGTGTTTTTAACTTAGGAATCTAGACGGAATGTCTCACAAAACTAAGCACCGTAGCCAGCAGAATCACTGGGATAGAATCCAAAATGTTCTCTATGTTCTTGACGGGGTCATAATGATTTGCCAGGAGGATAGTGACTGGAGAGCAGGGCAAAGGAAACAAGTACAAAGTGCCTCCACGGAGATCTCTTCAGACCAGAGCACAGTGCTTGCCACATGGTTGAGACTCGGCGAAAAGGCCCTGTACGCCACAGGTGTTGTGAAATTATCTCACTGGTTTAAAATGAAAACTGTGACGGATGCCTGGGCGACTCAGCTGATTAGGGGCCGACTCATGGTTTCAGCTCAGGTCATGATCTCAGGGCTGCGAGGTCAAGCCCCGTGTCCAGCTCTGCACTGAGTGTGGGGCCTGCTTCAGATTCTCTCTCATCCTCTGCCCCCCCTCCCCCAAATAAATAATCTTTAAAAAAATAAAATGAAATGAAAACTATGCAAAATGGGTGATGGGAAGTCATATTACAACTAACAATTACACACCATGCTCTTACTGTTACAGGACTGATCAGCAAAATTCTCACTATTAATTGCATAACAAAATATTTTTACTTAATCATCAAGAACTTGCAAAGACAGAGTTGGTACAGATGTGAAAATATTATTAGTTTAAAAAACATAGGAAGTGTAGGGGCACCTGAGTGCCTCAGTGGGTTAAGCCTCTGCCTTCTGCTCAGGTCATGATCTCAGGGTCCTGGGATTGAGCCCCACATCAGGCTCTCTGCTCAGCAGGGAGCCTGCTTCCTCCCCTCTCTGCCTGCCTCTCTGCCTACTTGTGATCTTTCCCTCTCTCTGTCAAATAAATAAAAAAAATCTTTAAAAAAAATAAAAATAAAAATAAAAAAATACATAAAAAAAAGAAAGAAAACATAGGACGTGTAGATCACAGTATCCCTGATTTAATTTATTCAAAACTTTTCAATATTTTAAATACTCTGTGGGAATAATTTACTCTTTAAGGGACATTTAACTGCCAAGTATTTGGGATGTACAATGTTTCTATGGTCATTTGATTAAATCAAGACACATTACAATGTACCCCATTGTCACTTTTGCAAAATCACTTTTTCATTGATCAAGTAGTCAGTGCTGTAATACATGATTATTTTTATAAATTAGGTAAAGCCATTAAGAAATAAACTTGCACTAAATACAATTATTCCATATAAACCATGTAATCATCCTCTTTAGTTTTGTTTTGAACCAAAGGACATGACCCTCCATTAAGTCTGCACTCAACTGTTTTCCCACGAGATATGCTGGGCAGCATGACTATCAGGTGTTGTAGTTAATAATCCTCGACCTTCCGCTACCTAACGCAAAATATTTTTGCAGTGTCGACTGCACTTTATAATTACAAAATTCTTCATTCATTAATGATTCCTCCTGTTTTGGGACAGAGTGGTCACCATCAATACGATTTCAGCTGTGCCAGCTAGGGAAGAGGCAAACACAGTTACGTGTTTTTTTTTTTTTTCTGGCTTTTTGGTTTGAAAGCCAGAGTGGTGACTTTCAGAGAGCACAATGGAGAAACAAAATAACTAATTTATAATAATTATAGAGAAGACAAGAAAGAATGACAAGCTACTTACTGAGAAAATTCAAGTACTTAATTAATTTGACCTCAACACTAACAAAAATGTTTCCAAGTACAGCTCTCCCAGGTATGCAGTAATTAAAGTATGTTAATTTTAATGAGCACATCCATTACAAAAATGATGTACTCTTTTACTATAATTTTAAAATAGGTGCAGTTTAAAAGCTTACTCCCTTTCAGCTCAAATTCTAGAAAAAGTTCAACATGGCCCTGACTGAAGGTTATATTCATTTTATAGAATTTACACACTCAGTAGATCAGATCTCCTAAAAGCCAATTAATTTGTTATTGATATTTTAGGGACATGGTAAGAAATTACAATTATTTTCAACTATGTGTCATATCAGATTTTACTAGCAGGTGTCTTAAATGACCACATGTTTATGCGGTACTTCTACAAAGAATGAGCCATTGACCATATACTAGGGAAGGGAAGAAAAGGGAGTTATGACAGATGACATATGTTCATCTTATTCATCATTTATTTTCAGTGTAGAATGAGTGACTGGAAAATAGTAAGTGCTCAATAAATAAAAAGGCCGATTATATAAGAAAAGGGTTAAGACACAGGGTAAGAAGTTACTATGCGAGTCAAATTGCACAATAGATCCACAAAGGTGAGTAAGAAGTATGCTGAAAGAATGGCGATTCATGGGAACAAACACTTTACGGGAAAATTTAAAAACTGGATAGGGTTTTAAATAAGAGATTAAGGCATCCAAATCCCTTAAATATAGTATTATTCACTGTATGGAGAGGTGTCTTCAGGAACCCAGTTAAACGGGGATGACAATTTATGATAGGACAAATATTTGTTAGGAAAAAAAGTGAATCCTGACACTGGAGGGTTTAGAATACTTATTTCAAAAGAAAATCTGGAAGAAGGAAGGAAAGAGGAGCAGAAAGGAAAGTAGGAAGGAAGGAGGGAAGGAAAAGGGACGAGGGGAGTCACTATGTGATCAAAGCGTAGTACTTCAACAAAGGAAAAAGCGCCGAATGTGCTCATAAAATAAAGCCGCATAATCTTGTAATAAAATTTGCATTTTTATTTAGCAAAATACCGCACTGAGAAGGGATTTTGAAGATTTTTCCTGCAAGAATTTGTTAGTTCTGTGTTAAAATGCACAACTCTTTTAGAGGAACACTCAATGTGTTTCTAATTATCATCTTATTACTATTCTTACCCATGTTCTATTCACAAATATTTAATTTTTGCTTTTTCAGGACCAAAATTTTTAGGCCTGTTATATCTTCTAGTTCTTGAATGGGGAAAATATGCTGAAAATGGAAAACAACCTAATCATTAATAGATTTATAAATTATTGAAAACTAGACTGTCCGAGAAGAACAAGGATTAGATCAAGAAGAATTATCTTACTAGTAAGGAAATGGGTTTATTCAGTGATCATTCTTCAGTTGTCATTATCTGTTTGCAAATGCAAGAATTTTCAATGGCATTGTTTCACTGTACCTATTTCTGTCAAAGGGATTGTATTTGCACTTGCTATAGGATTTTCACTAACAAACCATTCATCTTACCTTCCTTAACTCTATTTCTCACTCATACAAAGTCAACTGTGGGTGTGGGCAATGCTGCAGGGCATCCTTCTCAATGCAATGTCTATCAGTTCACTTCTAAATAAGCTTATGCTTCCCTAATTCATAGTTGAGATGACAGCTGAAGAAAAACTAGAGAGCAAAAACCAAGCAATTAACTTTTCCCATAAGGAAGTAATTGTCCCTGTGAGTCAAATTCCATTTGGTAAACTAAGTCGGAGGCCAGCTAATGTCAATGTTGTTGAAACTACAATCTTCCTTTGTTGCTAGGAAGTGGGGTGAGCGGGGAGCTAGAAAGCTAGGAAGTGGGGAGGAGTGAGTTATTTGTTAACTGTAGCAATGTTTGCAAAAGAAATTAGGTGATTCTTTCCTTCAGAAGAGGTTGTATACATAGTTCTTTGTGTAACAGAAATTTCAAACATAACAAGAAGAATCAGACTAGGAAAAGATGCCTAATCTACACAGGAACCATTGCATGAGGTAGACAGAGAAAGGCCAGATCAGGGAAATACAAACCAAAACCCAATGAGATACTACACCTCACACCAGTCAGAATGGTTAGTATTAAAAACAAACAAACAAACAAAAACCAAAACCAAAACCAAAACCAAAACCAAAACAAAACAAAACAAAAAACAAGAAATAACTAGTGCTGGCAAGGATGCAGAGAAAAGGAAGCTCTTGTGTATTTTTGGCTGGAATACAAATTTGTACAGCCACTATGGAAAACAGTGTCAAGTTCCTTGAAAAGTTAAACACGGAACTACCATAAGATCCAGCAATTCCACTTCTAGGTATTTATCTGAAGAAAGTGGAAACACAAACTCAAAAGGTATATGCACCCCATGTTCACTGTAGCACTTTTTACAACAGCCAAAACATGAAGTAACCTAACTCATGAACGGATAATCAAAATGTGCTATAAATACGTGTATGGAGTATTAGCCAGCTGTAAAAACAGAAAGAAATCCTGCCATTTGTGGCAACATAGACAGAACTTGAGGGCATTATGCTAAGTGAAATAACTCAGACAGAAAAAGACAAATGGTGTATAATGTGTCTTATATGTGGAGTCTTAAAACAATAAACAAAAATGGACTCACAGATATAGAACAGTGGTTACCGGAGGCAAATGAGTGACCAGGTGGACAAAATGGGTGAAGGTGGTTAAAAGGTACAAACTTCCACTTATAAAATTAATAAGACCTTTTATAAAAAATAAAAAATTAAAAAAAAATAAAATAAAATTAATAAGACCTGAGGATGTGACATACAGCATGGTGACTATAGTTAACAATATAGTATTGTATTATAATAATTGCTGAGAGTAAATCTTAAAAGGTTCTCATCAAACACACAAAAAATAATAAGTATGTATGATGATATATGCTAACTAAACTTAATATGGTAATCATTTTGCAATATATTGTGAAAATAAAGGTAACACCCCATTAAAGTGGTCTGAGGCTAGAATGGGATACTAAGGGGGGAGCTCTCCCACTTGATGTCAATTACAAGAACTGTCAATTACAGAGCCAACAGAAGAATCCTCAACAGGAAAGACTCATCAATTATAAGCCCACAGTGTGTATAAGTACACACAGGTGTACATATATACCCCCACAGTGTATATGTACACTGCATTTTCTATAGGAAATGGACCACCCCTCCAACTCAGCCAATGAGAAAATGTTATCACCTTGAACTCTTCTGATTCTCTCCAATGGACTTTTGTTCAAAACAACCCGTCCTAACTTCCTGCTCCTTCTCCATAAAAAAGTGTTACCCTCTTTTGTTTGTTGCACTTCCCTATGGTTTTGCCATAGACTGACTGCTCGTCCCAGATTACAATCTCTGCTATTCCCAAATAAGCCCATCTTTTGCCGGTAAAATAATTTGCAATTTTATTTTTTCAGTTAAAAATATACATATATCAAATTTCTATAGTGTACTCCTAAAATTAATACAAGGTCATATGTCAATTGTATTTCAATTTAAAAAGATGTTAAAGCAACGTGAACTAACAAAAATGAATGATGGGAATTCATTTTAGGGCCCGGTGATTATTCAAACACAGTAAATAAGCATTTTGTTTCTCTGCAACAAAACTGCCACAATTCTATTACAGGAAGTTCTAGAAGCTACAAGTAGCCAAATAACTGATGAAATTAGCCCACAATGGTCACTACCGCTGTCCCCACTGCTTTCGTGGGAACCTCAGGATCTTGAGTAATCATGAAAAATTGATTCAGCTAATTTTTTTAAGTTCCTTATTTGAACTTCTTTAGCTCCACTGGAGTTATCATTAAATGGAATATGTGGGTTAGGAAAAATATTGTGTAAAGGAAAAATACTGTAAAGAATAATAAAGAAGACTATTGCATAAAGTCCTATGTAAACTGGATTTTATTGTTTCCATAGCTATAGATACACTGCTTAGAACAGGGTCTGGCATATATTAGATCGTGAAATAAGTGTTTATTAAATGAGAAACTGAAATGAAAAGTAATAAAGCCCCAGAACATCAGCTTCAATATCAAAGAATTCCAAAAATGCGATGATAAAATTTTGAGATTTCAGGAATATTGTTAGGCCTTTCAGCCTGCTGCTATATGTCAGATAAACATGATGCATTATCCCTAAGTATAAATGAGAATACCAGTAGGTCACTGCCATTTTAGTCATGTTAAAATATATTTATTGTTATGAAGAGAGAAATGAAAGATCACATTTTTTCCATGTACCTTCTGGATAAACTATAGTGTTGGACATTTCATTATTAATATGTACTATACCAGAGGAGGAACAGACTAATGAAATAAATGCTACTAAACATTAAAATATCACTTTCATGGAAACTGCACTTAGAGGTTGAACCACAGGATTATCAGGATTGTGTAGAAGCCCAATTTTCCTAACTCCTGTATGTGGGAGCTAAACAAAGTTTAAGGAGGTATGTCTGGATGCCAACGTGATAGGGGATTACTTGCTATGTTGGGTTCTATCAGCTTAGTGGAGCTGGGAATAGTTTTCACACTGTCCCCTTCTCAGGAGAACCAACTAGAAGCACAATTTAGAAGAAAGAGGTGAAGAAACATCTCTTATTCTCAAAGACCACTGTGGGCAGGTATTTGGGGAACAAACCCAGAGATGAACAAGTGGGTCTGGCCAGCCCTTGTCACGCGTTAGTCCTCCATTAGCTGTTACTCCTTAATGCCTGGCCACAAGGATGCACAGCAACTTCAGGACAACCGACTCCTGTTTTCAGAAATAACATGACCACAGACCCACACAGGCAGTTGTTGAACTGAGATTACAGCTTCTTACAGAATTCTGCAGGAGCACCCCATCAGGAGCTACCACCTCAGGAGCGCCCCTGCTGGGATCCCCAGATTTCCTTGCCAGCTGTGACTGATCTGCCTCTACCCATGCTCCAGTCAGAATGGATAGAGGTTACTTCTCTCTGAGCCTCAGTACTCCCCTTCCAGACTATCCGTTCCCCAGCACACCATCTATTGTGTAAATTCATGCTAAACATTAATCTCTTGTTCTCATGAAGTTTAGAGCCAGCTCTGCCTTCCTGACTGAAACCTAATTAATACACTGATTCAACAGTTTATCAGTGTTGAAAGAACAGTAACAACACCTTCATTAAAGACAGTGATATATAAAACAAATGTGGGATCCTTCAATATTCCTATATAGAAACCCTAAGTCTCTATGTGATAGTATTAGGAGGTAGGGCCTTTGGGAAGTGGAGGGTGGAAGTGAGCGTGGAGGCATCACGAATGGGATTAGCGCCCTTATAACGAAGACCCCAGAGAGTGTTCTCTCCCTTCCACGATGTGAGGACAGCGAGGCCACTGTCCATGAATCAGAAAGTATGGCCTTTACCAAACAATGAATCCTTGAGGACGCTGAGACCTAATAATAATCATCAAGACACACACAAAAAATAAGGTAAGAGGCTAACACAGGAGGTATCGCTTGAGGGTTTTGTGCAATTTGCACTACTATTAAACAGAGTAGTAGGAAAAGACCCCGTACAGAAGGGGTAACTTGAAGACACTTTAAGGCAGCTAGTCAAGTAGGCATCTGTTAAATAAAATTCTAGTTAGAGGAAATGGTTACAAAGGTGAGAGCTAGCTTGTTCAGTTTCAGGAAAAGCCCAGAGAAGAGTTGTGTGAGCTGAATGAGCGAGGGAAAGAATGTAGGAAGAATGGATCAGAAATAACACGAGGCAGAGCAGATCACAAAAGTCCTTGGCGTTTCCTCTGGAGGTAAATGGGGAGCCATCAGTTGATCTGGAGGACAGCGGTAATACAATCTAATGCATTTTCAAAGGATGGGTCTTGCTGTTGAGGCTGATCTTTGGAGGGCTAGAAGCAAGATGAGTTAGGAGGCTCTTGCAGTATTCAGGTAAGCAATTTTTCCTACTGGAATCATGGTGACAACAGTGAAGCTGCTGAGAATTGGTAAGATTCTCCATATGTTTTAGAAGTAGAGAGGATTTCCTGGCAGATGAGATAAGCAATGCGAAAGAAATAGATGTAAGAGAGTTTGAGAAATTTTAGCTTGAATGAAAGCATGGAATTTATCAATAGATATGGTAAAATCTTAGAATAGAATATATTTCTGAGTGAAGAGCAAGAGTTCATTTTGGACATGTGAATTTGAGATGTTTATTAGGTATCCAAGTACATCATATGCCAACATAGCAGTTGGGTAGAGGAGATTAGATTTTGGGAGATCTGAGCTGTAGCTATATATCTGGGAGTTGTCAACATATGGTGTTTAAAACTATGAACTTGGATTAGATCACTGTGTGTGTGGGTGTAGATAGACAGGAGAAAATGAAAGTTGCCTCTGTATTAAGGGAAGAAGAGAAGAAACCAGCAAATAAAACTAAGAAGTGATGGTTCAGGAGGTAAAAGACAAGACTAAAAGTGTGTGGGCATCTGAGAAGTCTAGTTTAGGATGCTGCTAAGGATAGAGAAATTAACTGGGTCAAATAATCATTAAATAAAGACAGAAAATCGTCTTCTTTATATTCAGAAAGTTTCTGGAAGAGTACATAGGAAATGCTGGTGTGAGCAGTTATCTCTGGGAAGTGAAAGAGCAAGTGAGCGGGAAGAGTTCAATTTAATACACTCAGCAGTAATTGATTTCTCTTCCACATGGATATGCACTACTTATTTTTTAATATTTATTTATTTACTTATTTGAGAGAGAGCTAGGGAGCACACAGAGGGAAAGGGAGAAAACAGACTCCCCACTGAGTGAGGAGCCTGATGCAGGGCTCAATCTCAGGACCTTGGGATCATGACCTGAGCTGAAGGCAGATGCTTAATCAACAGAGCCACCTATGGTCTCATGAATTACACTTATAATGATATATCAAAATATACTTACACTAGGAAAATAAAAATCCATCTAGGAGACAAAATATATTAGATGACAACTGATGAAATCATCAAACAGGTTATTTTTGAAAAGTAAAAAGAAAGGAAAAAATACCCAAGTCCTCAAAATAGCATCCACAGAATTCTAATGGAATCCCAAATTCTTGTAAGTCATTACTTGGATTAGGCATTATCTTCAGATGGCTTCTTTTAAAATGTAAACGTATCACCTGAGATAGACGTTAAATAAGTCATCTCAAAAGTATAAAATTGCAGATGGCTAAAATTATTATATATATTTAGATAGCTAAGAAAAAGCTGTATGCAACATCAGAGAAATAAGTGTCCTGCAAATTCTATGAATGTCAAAGAAGATGGATTGTAGAGCTCAAGAGGAAGGCCATGGGATTCAATGCAAGGCTGTCCCATAAAGGACACGTCATCCCAGGAGAGCTTTTCATAAGGGAGTCCTGCAATGCCATTGACCTTTATGGAAGATGAGAATAGTTAGGGACCAGCTCAGGTCAAGTGTATAACCTGGAATCAAGTATTAACCAATGATCCATTGCCTTCACAGGCCGAAGGTACATGGTCAGTCAGAAATAAGACATCCCTAAGAGTGGCAAGTTACAAGATGAGTGGTCATCTCAAGACTATACATGGAATCTCAAAATAAAATTGGAAGTGTTAAACTACCTAGATTTTTTAGTATGGGACAAGATAAGTTTGAAAATATTTCAAGAAATAAATGATGGGGCAAGACTATGAAAAGTCTTGATATTTCTGTAATTAGTCATAAAACATACTCAAACTGATTCCTGTCCTGATAAAATCTTTGGATGCAGTTTTCTAAAATGCATTTTAAATAAAGAGTAATAAGCCAAAGGCAAAGTAAGAGAAAAAAATGTCTTCATACATTTTGTAATGTTCTTACATTTCTTTAAGTTCTATCAGAGAAAGGCAGGTAGGTAGATTTTTGTTTGTTTGTTTGTTTTCACAAAGAGAATTTTGGCTCTACCTCTTCAGCCTGAAATTATCCTCTTCCTTTAATGGAGTTTAAAACTTTCCTTGGCATTAAAAAATGGAAGAGTAAATGCATTTACAAAAATTGGTTAAGTAACCATTAATGAAAATATCTTGACTCTGTGTTAAAGTTATTAGTCATAGCTTTGTGACTGGGAAGCAGAATATCATAATTTTTCAGGGTAGTTCTGTGAATCCACAAGACTGGGGAAGATTTCCCAAGTCTATTTGTAAAAACACTCATAATTTACTAGTTCTCCATGGTGACATGAACTAATGGACCATCTTTAAATAAATTCACTTAGAGATCCAGAGTATGGCACAATGCTCTCTTTCTCTGTAGTGTTGTAAAATTAGCATCAAACACAGAAGAATTCGCCATTCTTCACCTCCCCCATGGTTGTCATCTCTATGCTGTAAATCACAGAGCAAGAATAAATGAAGTTGTTTTTCTCCTGTCATTCATATTTCATATAGCTTTCTCTATAGCATAGAAGTATTTCATTTTTAGGAATGATTAATGCCAAAGGGTTTATTGCCTTCTATCAGAAACATTTAGCTAGCTTTAGAGATGTTACCAAAGAAGTTGCTTTTAACATTTGTGTCTGTGTGCACACATGCATACAGTGTGATAAACATGCGATGTGAGGCCATCACAAAAATACTTTGAAAAGCACTTAAAATGTATTTCCAGTGAATTTTCCATAACTTTCAAGATTTCTTAGCACGGACACATGCCTCTAAAGAGACTGTGATGAAATAACAGAAAACAGACATATAAAGAAAGTAATCACCATGGGTAGCATTATAAAACAGATCTTTGGCTCCTTAATATGACATTTATAATTGATGTAACATTTTTTTAAGGTAAAGACTGATTCAATGTCCCAATCTTGTCTCTATGTATGTCTTTTTTGCATGCCTGTGCATATGTGCACAAAGCAAAGAAAAATGGTAAATGTGAAGACAATTTTAGGGATGGTTAAAGAAGGGTAGGAAAAAACAAAGACAATGTCTGCCTTTCTGTTCAGGATACCCAAATGAACTCTTGAATATGCAGCTGACACTTTCATGAGGAAATTGACCCTTAGCTGGAATTTCATACTCTTGGCAAAAATAATTCAACTGTAGTTACAAGGCATAAAGCTTCATGGACTTGCACACTAAGATTTTCTGTAATGACTTGGAAATCTACAGAAACAAGGGAAGGGGCCTGACTCATTATTTGGTTGTGATGACATGACCCACATGAATGTTAGGGGATAATGGGCAACTTAGCTCACTGCAAATCAAACAGCTCCATGATCCATCATTAACCTAACTGAGCCTCCGTTTATTGAAGTAGCCCTCTAAATGAAGAGGTCAAAGCCTGTTTAAAAGCTCAGAGATTTGTTAATGTTCCAAGGACTTAGAGTCTATTAGATCAGAGCATGTACAAAATTGTAGGCACTTCAGATAGCTAACATGCGTTGGTATGTATATAAATATTTTAAGAATATTCTTTGAAACTTGGTTTGAACAGGGCCACTGCATTTGTGAGATTATCCTGCATAAATGTGGATATGTGTCAGGCTGAAAGGAAAAGAAAAGACTCTGTAAAGAGATACTCCACAAGAGGAAATAAGTTTCCACTCTAAACCGACTTTTATAATGCAATTAACTCCATTAGGGAGAATGGAATTTTGAATACTGTTCAAATTAAGGCAGTGCAGTTAGAAGCAGCAGCAATTCAGGAAGAATTAGCAATGCCCTTCTGAAGAGAGCTACTGAATTAAACCTTGGAGGGTTTTAAGATTAAGCCATTTAATTGTTACTTTAGGAGCTTGGACTTTGCATAGACACGAGTCCAGGTGTTAATACTGATTCTCCTCTGTTCTCTCCAGATAACAAACCTGAATCTCAGAGCCAATTAAGACAAATCTTTAAAGGCCTTTTTCCCCCTTTTTAGTGTATGCTGGGAGGTTTATTTTAATTGTGGACACCATGGAGAATCAGGGACATTATACGTAGTGACATAGTATTGAATCTTGAGTTGAAAAGATAACTAGTACTTGTTCAAATTATCCTGTCTTGACTTTAAAACCATTTTTTTTTTTTGGTAGGTTGACACTCAAATTATATTCTTTATTCCCTTAATAATCTTTACAGAACACTCTTTTAGTATTTAATACTAACACAAATGGCATGACTAGTTAGTGATTATTATATTTGCAGGCCAAGTTGTATGCATGAATATATTATTACAGAAAGTCACATAATTCACAAGGATGTCTCACTCCCCTACCTGAAGATTAACACTTAACATATCATCATGTAAATCATTCAAACTCCATTTTTTTTTCATGTGTATGTTTGAGTAAATTTATGTGCCCATATCCATTCTCTCATTTAATTTAGTCATTCACCCAAATACTTATGGAAGGCTCCTAAGTGCCAGGAACTATTATATGACTTCCCTCATGTGGTCTGCATTTTATTTGCGAAGACAGACAATATACTGCAATACCATGTAAGCTAAAGCAGGTCCTATTTAAAGAAAATTAAACGTGGATAAAGGTGAAAATATTTCTTCTGGGGAAGGAAATGCTATCTACAGACAGTGATGAGGGAAAGTAGTTCTGAAGTATGGATATTTAAACTAAGATCTGTGTAAAGGAAAGCATAAATTGGGTGACTGCAAAGTCCCTGTGGCAGCAATGAACTCAGCAGAATGAGAAATAAAATGAAATGGTTAAGCCAGATATTGTCTTTAAACCATGAGAAGTATTTTGATAGTGATTTTGAAGGGTTTACACCTGGCTACTGTGCAATGAATTGGGGTAGGGGATAAAAGTAGAAGCTGAGGGGTACCTGGGTAGCTCAGTAGGTTAAAGCCTCTGCCTTCAGCTCAGGTCATGGTCTCAGGGTCCTGGGATCAGGCCCCACATTGGGCTCTCTGCTCAGCAGGGAGCCTGCTTCCTCCCCTCTCTCTCTGCCTGCCTCTCTGCCTGCTTGTGATCTCTGTCAGATAATTAAATAAAAATCTTAAAAAAAAAAGAGTAGAATCTGAAAGACCTGTTTGGAAATTGGGACAATAGTGGTTGGATTAAAGGATTGCAGGTAACTGGTAGAGGTTGAAGTGACTGGATTAAAGATGTACTAACACAGTAAGACCAGGAACCCAGTAGATTTTATTTGGCACTGATTGTGGGGAGAAGAGAGAAAAACCAGGGCCAGAGAATTGATCCTAAATTCTTAAGAAATTAAATGAATCATTACATAATTTACTGAGATGCAGCAGATTAGGAAAATGAATATATTTAGGTTGTGCTGAGAAGGGGCAGAAATTAACAGCTTGCTTTTAAACAAGTTATTGTTAACATGATTGTTAGATGTTGCTATGGACTGCATGAATTTCTCTAGGGGGCAGGGGGTGGTGTCACATACATTAAATTGTTAACTTCCAACATAAGGGTATTTGGAGGTGGGGCCATTGGGAAGTAGGTAGGGTTAGATGAGGTCATAAGGGTGAAGTCCTTGTAAAGATCAGTGCCCTAGTAAGAAGAGAGAACACCACAGCTTGCTCCCAAGCTCTCTCTGCAGGAGCACCAAGAAGTCACATGAGGGCACAGTAAAAAGAAAGCCATCTATAAGTCAGAAAGAAAGCTCTCACCAAGAATCCAATCAGTCAGCACTTTAGTCTCAGACTTCCAGCCTCCTGAATCATAAGAAAAGAAGATTCTGTTGCTTAAGTTACCCACTCTCTGATACTTGGTTCCAACAGCCCAGGCAACCTAATCAGACAAGCAAGTATAAATACTGAGTAGGCATTTGGATATTAGGGTCTGATGCGCAGCACAAAGATTGGAGACAATGACAGATTTGGAAAGAGGCATTCAGATGGCATTAAAACCTATACTACTGGTTTCTAGAGTAAGTTCTAGAGAGGTGAACAGGGCCTAGGCCGGGTTCTGGGGATAGCCTGATAGCTTCTATTTATGGGTCAGAAGAAAGAGAACCCAGAGAGAATGAGAAAAAGCAGTCAGTGGGAAAGAATAAAATCAGAAGACAATGACAAGCACATGAAAATATTTCTGCAGAAGATAATGCAACCATTAGAACTGCTAGGTATTGAATTTTGATGGATGCTGCCAAATTTCCCTCCAAAATGATTCCACAGTTTATAGTATAGCCCAAAATCTATGGGATGGGCTGATGGTCCTGTGGTATAATTGTATATGTTGCATATACCTGACATTTTTGTTTTTCAAAAGTAATACCTACATGACAATATTACTGTTTGGAGGTATGTGTAAGCTTCTGAGCTAGGACAGATTATATGTCATATATTTTCATTTACAACACTATTCTCCTCATCAGAGGTGTTATTTAATGATAGGTATATATAATTCCTTGTTAAATAAGCATGTGAAATACTGAGATTAGAATGTATTATAGAATAACTGTCTTTTTAAAACTGCAATTAAAATTTATATTGTTTATATTTAGTATATATGAGATTATGCTATAAACTCAAGTACTTGACACCACTCTAATTCTGGTTGCAACAGTGACAATTCCAATACTGCACTTCCTTCTATGTAAGGATCTTATAGTGGTGACCTTCTAATAGGAGTTTAGTACAAATACCAGATATTGATTCAGATAATGAGCTGTCTTGCTGTGAGAAACTTGAATTTCAGAAAAGTATTCTTGGCTTCCCATTCTTGCCTAAGTAAAAATATAACATAAAACCTTGCCAAGAGCTTATTTTTTAACTTTTCACTCACAATCTTACTGCTAGTAATTAAAGAAGAGTAGAGTTTCAGTACAATCTTGCTTTTAAATTGGCCTGAAATCACATCCCTTGGAGTAATGGCTGCCCTTCGTGTAAATAAATATTGACTCACAAAGTTGTAGGAGGACATTTCCTTTGGATAAAATGTTATTTCCTTGTTACTTCAAGTATTCCTATTTTGTCTCCTCAGAAATACTTTTAAATACACCATACCATTTATTTCAGTGAGCAGTCTTTTAATGTTAATTCCCTCTACTTCCCGACATTTATCAAGTATCTGGATCGGATCTCTTCTGAGTCAATTTAAAAGTATTACTTAGGATAAATTAATTAATACCACATTTAGGTTATTTCCTAACAATTCTTTATAACATTTAAGATATTATTTTAATAAATGTTGAAATGTCAGCTGAAATTATTTGATATTTGGCTTTTGGATACTATTTTACTTGCATTATTAAAATTAATGATATCTTCTAATTGTGTCTTCTACCTACATCCTGGATATTTTAAATTGTAATCTTCTCTCAATTGTTTCAAAAACTCAGGACCTTTCCAGGTAAGGTTTGAAATTCCTAAACATGGCGGGCAAAGACAGACAGATTGGTAGGTGGCAGATTTAACAAGTAAAGGAACCTATGTACGAGACTTGTTGTGGATGCCCACAAGATGAGCTGATCTCCACATCTTCCTGCCAGAATCTTCAAAGTTTATACATTGGCCTTAATGGGATTCAGTCACATGTTCAGTCCAGTGGTTTCAGTAACACCTTACTTTCTCAAATTTATTCCCTTGAAACAGCCCAAAGTGTGAGAATGGTAGGCAGAAATCACATTCCAAAGACTGGGGAGAAGATAAGGAGCCTCTGATTGCCAGGATCCAGCTCAAGCATCAACAGGAGGTCACAGCCTTCTGATGACCTCCTCTAACACTCTAAGATGTTGATTCATCATTCATTTTCTTTTGTCTAATGATTTCAATCTCATCTATTCACAGGCTCAAATCTCTATAAAAAAATTATAATCCCATAAACTTCCCTTGACTCCATTCTTTCTATTTAGTGATCTCCTATTCTCCTCTTTGCTTGACTTTTAAACCTCTTGAAATATGGTGGTAACAGTTTCATCACAACTGAAACTTCACTGAACATTTAAACTACCAGAAACATCCATGCTATTCATTAAAAGCATTCTTGCCAGTAAGTGGGATTATTTTCAAATAAGTGACCCGAGGACCACTTCAATCCCAACATGACAAGTAAATTACAACGTATAACAAATACTGGCCACTCCATGATTTCATCTGATAGGAAGCATCTCTGGTTGTGGTTAGTCTCTACAAATCTAGTGCTATAGTCATGTAAATTTCAGAAGAGAAAGACCTATTAGTGAGTGTTTGTCTATGGGGTAATATTATACTAAATCAAGGGAAGAAACCAAGGATCAAAAAGCTAAGTAACATACCCCAAAGTACCCACAGAATAATTCTTAAAATCTGGATTCATACCACTGTCTGAATCCCAAGTTTTGATTTTCCCCCATCATCATGCAGATAATGAATCAAGACTCTCATCTTTACATGGAGAAAAGCATTTTTTGCATATTATAATAATTTTCTAGCTAATAGAAGTGACAGAACTTACTAAGTACCTAGTATATTTCTGGCATAATCAAACATGCTTATAACTAGCATCCTACTTTGTGGATAAGTTCTAAGCCCTAATGTTTACTTCTTTGGTACTTGGAACTAAGTATGCATCATTCAGCTATCCGAACATGTAGATTTAGGACTTGAAACGTGAGTCCTGTATTTTTTTCTATTGGATATCTGTGCACAAATTGGTACCTCACCTTCTCTCACCAGAATCTTCATACCTATATGCACAAGAATACATATTTTAAGAAGAATTTTATTGTTCAAATAGCACATCCCTATAAGAGTAGTGACTTAGATGCTTTTCACAGAGCAAGGGCTATGTAAGAAAATCATAACCTTTTAGTGAAAAAAATAACAAACATACTGAAGATTTAATTTATCCCTTAAAAACATGAGCTATAATATAATAAAGTGATACAAACCTGAATAAAGCTAAATTTACAAAAATAGTAAATATATAGGGCTTATTTCCAATAGTTTAGCAAATGCTTATTAAATTAAGTGATAATCAATAATTGAATAAGTGAATTCTTAGAACATTAACCAGGATCACACAAAAAGCAGAATAACACTATGTGAAGTTCATCTGTTATTCAGTTTTACAGTAGTCATAATTTTCTCTCAGTCTTTTCTAAAAATGTTACTTACTGCATATTATTAGTCATCTCAGCATGTGATGCTTAAAAATAACTTTGAGTAACCACTATTGATATTCAACACAGGTGGAATTATTCACAATCACAAATAAATACATGCACACATGTGTGTGCCCATACACACTCTCCTTTTAACGTTTTGTAATGATATATCACCCTTTTAGCATAATAATTCAGGAAAAAATTCAATTACCTTAAAGCCAAAAGTTAAAATGCTTTTAAAAGCTCTAAGAGTATGAATTGCTCAATTATCATGTATTAGTAAAGTGAAAGGAAAGTTCCTGGTAACATCATAAATCTCCATTCCTTATTTATTTGATTTTTCTTGATATAAATTGAACCAGTTCATAAAAATAAAACAGTATTTGTTAAACAAGATATAATAATTTCTACCTACAGCTTAATGTAAAATATATTATAAATATCAATATTTATATAAATATAGAAATCATGAATTGACATAAAATACTATGTTTTGATGTGGTAACACTGACATGGTAATACAGGACATAATTTTAAAAGAGCTTTGTTAAGAGACTAAAGAGATGATTTCTTACCTTAAATTAGACATCTGTGATCACACTTTTCCTTTGGATGTATGAAGACATTAATAACAGTCTACTTAAGTCATTTATCACACAGACCTTAGATTTGATATTTTTACATGAAAACATGGCTCACTTCTGAAGAGAACCATCACTGTATGCATCTTTCTATCACAACTGTTAGGCAGATTTAATGATATGACATCTAAATGGCATAGGTGTGAAAACACAGTAATATTTCACATTTTATGTAAGTACAGTTTCAGCAGACTATTTGCAGTACTATTTCATCAGCAAGAGTGATCTGATGTTCATCACAATACATTCTAAGAGGTAAGAGTGACAGATATTCTTATTAACCACAAAATGGGAAAAGATTGATTTCAATCAATATCACAGTCTATTACATGAAATATGTTCTGTAAAAATACCAGATCCAAAATATCATCTACCTAAGGAGATGAGTTTTTGCTCCATCCTTAAAGGATGCAGTCATACTGAGATACAAGTGTGTCATGAGAAGCATTAGTAGGATTTTTTTTTTCTATAAGCTAAGCACTGTTTTTGCTGTGGTAAGAACTTGCTATGTATTATCCCACATGTAAAACAAATGACGGTTCCTTCCCATTATAATTCAGCTCTCTCTTTTTGTGAGAATTATCTAAAATGATCACATCACTAAGCAGACCACTGGAAGGAATCAGGTCCAGTAGGGAAAAAAAAAAAAGCATTATTGGCTTGAAAACTACCCCCTACTGCTTGAAAATGGTACACAGCAGTAGAAGTTAAGAATCCAGAAACTGGATATTTGCTGAACAGGATATTTGCTGAACACAACAGAAAATAACATGTGATTTTTTTTTTTTTTTTGATTGGAAGGTGCTAAGCTACTCCACGGTTAAACTAGTAAGTTAGCCTTTGAAGTGAGAGTTATTAATAAAGGAGAAAACATATTCTGGAATTGGAGTTCCAAGTTAACGCGAGACCTGATTTTGCTACAGTAGTTTCTATAGCCGGTAGAGGAACTGTCCCTAGATCTCATCACTGAACCAGGTAAGTACAGGTTAGTTAAATTAGTTAACTGGAACCTTCTATTTTGTGTGTGGCTGAGCTCTTCAGCATTCTGAAACAATTTGTCAATCAACTGCTCATGGCAGTTGAAGAGTAACCATATGCCTTTCAATTCGGAAGAGACCTTCTGCTGGAATCATGCAAATCTTTGTAAGAAAAACCTGTTCAGTTCATTTCCTTCCTAGAAACAATAGTGAAGACCTATAAATTAAAGTGATTCTCAAATTGCTGAGGATAACTTAATGAGTAAATGATGCCACTGAATAAGGACGTTCAGTATTTCTGGACAGCTGTGCATCTGCATTTTATAAACCTGAAAGCCAATCAAGAATGCTGAAAAGACCAAACTAACTGATAACCTGCTTGGCATGGTTGGATTTTCATGTTTTGGTCCTGTATCGGGGTAATTGAAAGCTGTAAACACATTTTCAGAACCTTCTCGTTTTAATTCCCGCCCCCCCCCACCCTGTAAGGCAGTTTTCCAGCTGAGCAGTCTGTGAATGAGTTTCAAAATACCTGATGAGAAACTGGAATCATGAAATGGCCACAGAATCACCCAAAAGTATGTCAGTTCTCACTCCAGAGAGTACAGAGAAATATGTCTATGAGACATCAAGCACTCCGAACCACAGAGGTTCTGAAGCCACTGTGATTTCCATGCAGAAAGAATGATGTTTAAAGGGGAGAAAATATTTATAAAATGCCAAAGGTCTCTGAAAAAAAGATTCGCTGGTATGTCCTATATTACACATATGTCTCACTTTTTCAACATACCACCAAGTGATTAATACCTTTAAGATATTTTAAAAATACATATTATATAACCCACAGCAGATCTGGTAGTCTGCATCTCTTCCACTTGTCTCAAATTACTTTTGAGGTAGGAAACTCAGCTGTACAGGAGAGACTAGCTATTAAAGCATTTAAATTGCTCTATAGTTTTCTTTAGTGAATAATGAAGTTTTTAAATACACACACCTTAATAAATACCAGTGGAGAAGGATGTAGGCATGTTCCTGTATTTTAACAAAAAGCAGTGGAGATGGGTATTTACAGAAGATTTTTGAAAATCAAGCATTATTTTGTCATAAATATAGACCAATAAAGCCATTTCTAAAATAACCAGTTGAACACCTACCATACCTAATTATTTTCGTTTGAAAATTCAGCCATGCTAAGTAAGGTACATAAGTGGTTAAAACATTCCTTTCACTCCCCCTTTCAATGTAACCTTTGGATCTGAGACTGGAGACTTGTTTGGAACTTACTGAAGTTTCCCAAAGCAAAACCACGCACCAGTTCCTAATTCAGATGCCAGATCTGTGTGCAGCCTCGTTCAGCTTCTGACTACGCTAGGCAACACTTTATTAATCATGTATGAATTTCTGTGCGTATATCCTGAAGCGATCACACACGGTGCAATCCCAATTAAAGGGGAAGGAAGAGAAAGGTGGTGGTGTTGTTCGGGGGGGGGGGGGGGGGGGGGGGGGGGGGGGGGGGGGGGGGGGGGGGGGGGGGGGGGGGGGGGGGGCATTACCTGATGGCAGAACCGGCAGCTGCAGGAGCAGAAGCAGAAACAGCAGCGGCGGGATGCAACAACCCAGCCTTGAACCGAAGGTGAGACCCTTGTCTCTCTCCCTCTCTCCTTTTCTCTGTGTCTCTCTCTTTTTTCCTTCTAAATCACTGTAGCAACAAACTGCCTTGCATTTTGTCCCCTTTCGTTCACAGAAGGTTCTCCCAGCCGGGCAGCCAGCAGACAGCACTTTCTTCCTGGAAGAGGTCTGCCTCTCTGCTCAGAAACGCCTGGACCCCTCTCTGTGGCTCCCTCCACGTTTACCCTTCAGATCAATGATGCTCGCGGAGCGGCTGGAGCTCAACTGCAGCGGCGAGCGGCCAGCCAATGGGGGCCCAGGATTCCCTCCCAGTCATCTCCCCGCCCTCAAAACAAAACACAGCGTGCCTTTGACACATCGCCGAGTTGTGAAAAGTAATTGAATCCTGTATTTGAAATGGATCTTGTTTGTTCTTTTTCCCCCCTAGCGTTCATCGTCCAATGCTGTGAATGAACGCGAAGGCTCCATAGCTCTCAGGACACTCGTTAAAGGAGCTGCTTAGAGCGGGAAGCGTGGGCACCGGGAAACCCAAAGCACCTGGGTTGCTTTGCACCTGGAGCTTGGCTATTTAAAGGCTGGAGGACTTCAAAAAGCAGAGAACGGGGAGGCAAAGGCTTGGGTCCCGGTTCTCACGCCACTCAGCAGCGTGTTTCTTTTATCCTGTAGAACGGGAAAATAAAGTCCATTTCAACTGGATGTTGTTGGGTCTTTCTCTAAACGCTGTCTGAACAAGAATCAGCCACTAGTTGGTGGGTGGCCTTAGCCAAGAAATTTCCACGAATCCATTTACCTGTTTCTCTGCCCACTGAACATGGTCCAGATTTATAAGGAACTAAAATGTGTTCAGGCTATAGGATAGGCTAGTTTCTTTCATTTTGCCTGTTTATATATTTGTAAGATATTTGTAATTAACAATAATTTCTCTTAAGGAATCTATTAGTGACTGCTTGCAACTGTAGAGAATATTCCAATGATTTTAAAAATCTTATAATGGAAACAGTACTATTACCTCTTTCCAAATTCTAAAACCACATGCATGCTTTGTCCAAAGCATGGTGATCTTTGTTAATTTCTGTTGATTCACAACCTCAGGAGTTCCTGTAGGTGAAATTCGTTATTGGCCCTACACACTGAGGGCAAGGAGAGACCAAAGAAAGAGTTGGGCTGCTCCAGATTGATAGGTGGCATTTTAATAAGCAAGGGAACTTACATACCAGGCTTGCCTTAGGTCGCCACAAGACTAGTAGATCTTGGCACCTGTTCTCTAGAATCTTAAAATCTTACGTGGAGCTCTTGGTGGGGTTCAGTCATGTATGTAGTGCAGATGCTCTCAGTAGCACATGACTCTCTCAAGTCCTTGAAGTGGCTCCTCATATAGGAACAGTACACCTAATGCACATTCCAACCACAGGGGAAGCCGTAAGGAGCCTCTGATTGCCTGGGTCTGGCTTGAGTGTCAATCCAAGGTCATACCCTCTGATTGACCTCCTCCAATAGTTTCACTGTTGAAGTACTGAGTTACTGAAATTTGCTTACACAAGTTCCTGGGAATCATTTATTTTCGCTCCAAGAATCTAAGTCACTTTATCATTCATACATCAAGAATGCAGCAATATTGGGGATAATCATTTGATCTAAATATATAAAAATCTCAAGAGCACAGAATCTCCGCAGTTTTAAAAATATGTGTAACTACAAGCGGGCTTGGTAGCTCAAACAACTGCACAAATAAGAATGTCTTTTCAATGTCACTGTTGAATAAGAATAAAATTAATGTGTCTTTCTGAAATCTTTTTGTTCCACTGAAGTAATATAAATGGGTTGATGAATTTGGTGTAGCCAAGCTTTGTGTGTCATGACAAGTTGAAATAGCTTGGGGAGACTATACAAACAAAACAATTTTGTTACCTGTCCATCATATGAAGGACCCATGGAAAAGTGTAATATTTACAGCACTGTATGCTGTGTTGCTATAAAAAGGTGAAAGCTAACTTTATTGTAACTCATTCATGTAGCCAGTAAAATTTTATTCAGGACATTCTCTAGTTAACTGTGGTCCCCTAGCTTTTGTGAAGAAAGGACTGTGCTAACAAAATGATAATTATAAACAGTTTTTATTTCTTAATTTTATAATCACATGTATTCATTTATCTGAATTCATTTGTGGATCACAAATAACAAGTCACCGAAATAGAGAACATTGTCTTTGTTCTGTAGTCACATTATGTGATTTCCAGACCATTAGCAAGAGCTTTACATGGGAACTTATTGAAAAGGCAAATTCTCAATCCCTTCACTAGTCCTATTGAATTGGAAACACTAAAAGTGGCATCCAAAAATCTGTTTTAACATCCCTTCAGATAGATGATCCCAATGCACACCCAAAGTTTGAGAGTCATTGCTCTAATGAAAGCAACTGCAAACTACTGTGACAGACTAGCACCTGCTTTTGAAAATAAACTGTTGGGGCGCCTGGGTGGCTCAGTGGGTTAAGCCGCTGCCTTCGGCTCAGGTCATGATCTCAGGGTCCTGGGATCGAGTCCCGCATCGGGCTCTCTGCTCAGCAGGGAGCCTGCTTCCTCCTCTCTCTCTGCCTGCCTCTCTGCCTACTTGTGTTCTGTCAAATAAATAAAAATAAAAAAATAAAAATAAAAATAAAAAAAAGAAAATAAACTGTTATTGGAGCACAGTTTCACCCATTTTTCCCATATTTTCTATGATTACTTTTGCACCATGATGGTAGAGCTGAATACTTGCCACAGGGACCTATGACGTGAAGCTGAAACTTTGCTGTGTCCCTCTAAGAAAACTCTGTTGACCCCTGCTGAGGGCATGATAAGACAAGCTATATAGTCAGTAATTGGTGGCAAAAGTAGAAAAAGAAGTAACATTTGAAGATGCATGGACGAGATCAGATTAATGAAATCGATGGGATTTGGAATAAATTTAAAGGGATGATCTGGTAACTTATATTCCTATGTTTTCAAGTAGATTTTTGCTGTTTCACCTCAGAGGAGGGATGTACTTCTCCTTTCTAGACTTGGTTGTGTGACTTGCTTCAGAATATGGCTAGAAGAACATTATTGTGTTCAAGCAGAATACTGAGGAACAAATGTAAGTTTGTACCCTTTTCATACAGAAGCTTTTCCATCACCCCGGGCTATTAAATAAGAGAACATTGGAGTCTCAGCTACCCTGGGATGAACATGTAGTCATGAGGTTAATAAAGCATTTATTTGTAAGCCATTGAGATATTTAAGCTCATATGTTACCACATAGTCTGTCCTGACTAAAATAAGGCACTAAAAAAATTTAAAGTAACTAGAAATAAGCTAGTGCTGACGTGAAAACAATGACTGGAACAAGGCATTTAACTAGAAACTCAAAAATCACTTTTGTGGAAAGAACAGTAAAACTAGTTGAGTTTCTTTAAGGAAAGAATTGCCGGAAAAGCAGGAAATAAATCTTAAAAAGAATTATGGCAGACAATTAAGGCTAAGGAAATAGAACTTAATTCTTTAGCAATGGGGAGTCTTGGAGACTGTTTAGAAAAGGAATAACATAATCAAAATTGTGCAACTGGAAGATTACTCTATTGGCAAGAAAGAAACAGAAAGACATAGGAAAATTCATCACAAGGATGTGACAAATTGAAATATGATCTAATACGGGCCAGAGACTCGAGCATTGTCATCCGTATACCTATATTCAAGGAATTAGCAAGTTCTGTCAGCTTCATTTCTTAAATACAACTAAAAATCATCATCGTCATTTTATCTTTATCCACAACTGCAATCGTTTTGGTTCAGGCTTTTACCCTTCCTTCACAGACATTTGTATTTGTTTCTTAACGAGTATCTCTATCTCTTTGATATGTCTGCTATTGGTCAACAATAATTGGTCAACTTTGCCTCATAGCTTCTTTAATCTAGAACCCAACAGGCTGATGGGACATTTCCAATCTCATAGAAGGGGAAAAGGAGAGAGAAACCAGGATATTCTCATTCAAACAAAAATAACTGTTGCTTATATTTCTTCAACCAAAGAACATTACAGACACGTTACTAAGTGTGATGTCAGTGTAACAAAGATGCATACTCTTCCTAGAGGAAAAGAAGCATAAATAAATAAAATAATTATTTTGAAGAATAATACACTCTACCTCATTCTTCCCTGACCCTAAGACAACAAAAAGATGAAGTTGCCTACCAGGTGGTTTTGCACGTCTAGGGTAAAGATCGTATTTCTTTTATCTTTCTTTTTTCATTCCTTATGTAGTACTTATTGTCAGACTGAAATGATTTTAAGCAGAGAAAAGGAATATAAGGAATCATAGAGGGATAGTTAAGAGGTTTTTATTAGACCATAGTTGTAGAGAGCAGAGAGAAGAAAACAAATCAGAGTGTTCGTGTTTTAAATCTTGGACATTATTCATTCTTACTTGCATTTTCCTTAAGCAGAGGATCAATCAAAGACCCATGTATACATAATTTATGCACCTGTTGATCATCAGAACCAGTGTAAATATAGAGGCCTGATCAAAGTGGACACTGTGAGGAACATGGCTTGATTCTACTGGGATTTCTGGACATGTAAACAGAATACCTCCAGGAATCGTCCAATCGAAAGGCCAGAAACTCCTCTCTCTCTAGACTACCTCTCTTTTGAGATATACACACATGTACGCACACTGACTCCTTCCGTGCTTTTCAGCATAAAAGAAGACTGAGGGTTATAAGCAAAGACAAGCCCTGGTCACCTGAGGGATGCACCCTGAACAAGAAAGTGGATCACCTCCACATGAATCTGTCTTCTCAGCTGCAACCGAAATCAGAGGGTCTAAGAAAATGTAACTTGACATCTGATATCCTAGGATAACAGTTATGTCATTAACAAGGGGTAGAAGAAGACAAATTTACAGATCTATGATGTCAAATATTTTGGGATTCTGATT
Source organism: Mustela nigripes (assembly GCF_022355385.1). Lineage (NCBI taxonomy): Eukaryota > Metazoa > Chordata > Mammalia > Carnivora > Mustelidae > Mustela > Mustela nigripes. The sequence goes on from NC_081568.1 coordinate 18,008,318, forward strand.
TTAAGGCAGAATACCCAGATAAACTAGGGTAAGTTGATCATTTGAAATAACTGGGACAGAAACTACTACCGCAAAGTATGAAATAAGAGATTCAGCTACTTATCCAATAGCAATAATGAATACTACAACAACTATTAGTACTAACAAATGGGTTAATATTTACTGAACTCTTACTAGATGGCAGATGTGGGGCTAAATATTTCATGTATATTTTCATAGTGTGAGGTGACAATATTATTTTCTTCAATTTAGAAATGAGAAAACAAAGTCATAGAGAAGTTATATAACATACAGTGATCATAAACATAGTAATCAATGGAGTCAGGATTTGAGTTATGTTATCTGAACTCCAGAAATCATTTTAATAATCACTGATCTCTAAAGCTTGCCTTTAATATTTCTTCACTGTCTTTTGAATATGGAATCTGAATATAGCAGTTCTATAGTTCTTGATATAAGTGGTGGGAAAAATCTTGATTATTAAGAAATAATATTTTTAACTCATGAACTGACTGATTTCTTAATAATCTATTGAACAAATAATTGTTGAATTCTGCAATGTGCAGCATTTTATGTTGGGGTGAATGGTAAATGCAAAATAATAAACACTATAATCTCTGGAGACAAAAGAAAAAGTCTCTTGCCCTCAGGAATTTATAGCAACTACCTATTTTTATCATGCACTATGTATCAACTAAGTATTCTTACAATGGAATACTGTTTTGTCCCAAGATTATAAATGCATCTTCATTGGGAACAGAAATAAATGTAACATTTGAAAAGGGGGTCGCCTGGGTGGCTCAGTTGGTTAAGCAGCTGCCTTCAGCTCAGGTCATGATCCCAGCGTCCTGGGATCGAGTCCCACATCGGGCTCCTTGCTCCGCAGGGAGCCTGCTTCTCCCTCTGACTCTGCCTTCCACTCTGTCTGCCTATGCTCACTCTCGCTCGCTGTCTCTCTGACAAATAAATAAATAAAATCTTTAAAAAAAAAAAAAATGAAAAGGAAAAGCGGCAGAAAGCTTTGTCACAAAGCAGTGAATTTCAGATTCAGCAGAGTTGCAAACAGATAGAGATCATGCCCACTCCAGTAATGTTCTCACTGTCTTGATTAGAAGGGCACATAAGACTCAACTCTAGGGGCGCCTGGGTGGCTCAGTGGGTTAAGCCGCTGCCTTCGGCTCAGGTCATGATCTCAGGGTCCTGGGATCGAGTCCCGCATCGGGCTCTCTGCTCAGCAGGGAGCCTGCTTCCCTCTCTCTCTCTGCCTGCCTCTCCATCTACTTGTGATTTCTCTCTGTCAAATAAATAAATAAAATCTTTAAAAAAAAAAAAAAAAAAAAAGACTCAACTCTATATGGAAGGAACTGGTTTTTAAAGACCATGTGTGTGTTTGGCATTAACTATTATATCATTGAAATGTCACAGCAATAATGTCAGAAGGTATTTTTATTGCCATTTTATAGATGACATAACTGAGGCTTGGAGAAGAAATATCTTTTGCTCAAGATCACATAGACAATCAGTATCAGGATTCAGGACCATGGTGCACACTCAGTGGCTCTCACTCTAATGCCATCCTTTTTTTTTTTTTTTTTTTTTGCTCAAAATTACACCTGCTTAATTGAATTATCTATATACTTTCTTTTTTTTTTTTAAGATTTTATTTATTTATTTGACAGACAGAGATCACAAGTAGGCAGAGAGGCAGGCAGAGAGAGAGAGAGGAGGAAGCAGGCTCCCCGCTGAGCAGAGAGCCCAATGTGGGGCTGGATCCCAGGACCCTGGGATCATGACCTGAGCCAAAGGCAGAGGCTTTAACCCACTGAGACACCCAGGCGCCCTTATATATGTACTTTCAATAACTTCTCCTTAGCCTGTGGGCTGCTCCTTAGCCTGTGGGATTCAGTAGAATCCAACTCTACCTTCCTACAAACTTCTACTCCCCATTATGGGAAACACTTTTAGGAACAGCCATGGCTATTAACGAATATGTGAAAGTGAGAAATGCAAGAATTGTAAGTAATAGTAACATGTCTTGAAGTTGTTTAGAAAGACCACAAAATATAGGTTGTTTTAAACGAGATACTAAAAGATTAATACAATTTGGATAAGTAATAAGATTTATATAATTCAGGCTTGAAACGTCTGTAAATCTAGCCTGGTCTGGGTCTAGGACTTGTGTTATGAAAAATTTGTAAGTATATTACAACAACATATGTTAGAGCAACTACAAAACTGAGAGTTGTTTATTTTGGGGTCACCTGGCTGTCTCAGTAGAAAATGTGACTTGATCTCGGAGCCGTGAGTTTGAGCCCAATGTTGGATGTAGAGATTTCTTAAAAATAAAATATTAAGAAAAAATTGTTTATTTTTTAATCTATTTGGAAGTCCAATTTAATATTCATTTTTATAAAGAAAATTAAAGTGACAAAAGTATTTTGGAAAAAAATTATTTTGGTACTCTGTGATATAATTATATACCTGGGTGTCAACTGCATGGTAAAAATAGTAACATTAATAATAAATTAATTGCAAACAAACCATAAAATAAGCATAAATATGCATTGAATTTCACTGTTATCAGAGAGTATACATTCTAAAAATTCAAGCACAAGTTAATAGCTTAGGAGTACATCATAAATCCCCAAATCTGAGTATTGTCTGTATTTAAAAACTTTATTTCTGGTTGCCTATAAGTTACATCTATCATAAATTTAAAAGATTCAAATTTTGGAGCTCAATAAACATTTGAGATTTTAAAAGTTAAAATATATTTTATGTTTTTTCTATAAAATGTATATACAACTAATTTTTCTTGAATGAATACATCCTTGGTTCTGAAAAACTGCTTAACTTAATGAGAATTGCTCCCTTATAGATATTACATTATTTAAAAAAAAATACCTACTTATTTCAAAGCAAAATCTACTGATTTCCTAATTAGTGGCTTTTACGATATATCTCTGATATCAGGTCTTCTAGAAGTATAAATACTCAAAACCGGGTGTACTAATATAACCATATTCAATGTATAATTCTAAAATGTATTTTATATCAATGTCTTTCATTTTTCATAGTTTTAATCTCTTCTTTCGTATATATATATATATATATATATATATATATATTTATCATCCATTTCTTTTTTTTAATTGGGTTGGCTACATTATTATTTGTCTTTACCATTACTCTCTTTTAAAAAATATCTAAAAAAAGAACATATTTTAGTGTTTGTTGTGACATTAGGTTTTATGGTCAAATGTCTGCCATTGAAATAGAACAATCAGAAAAAAAGAAATCGTATTTTTCAAAACCACACACAAGTCGAGAGAAAAGAAAAAAAGACAAAAAGAAATGAAAAGAGGTTGTGCTATTTCTAAACCTCTCTCTTATTTCCAGATTTCTTTCTGAGCATCTGTGCATGAGGTCAAACATACCAGGAAACCTACATCAATTTGGTCTTCAGCTATGTATGTTACTAATTTGCTCCTTGGATTCAGGCTGACCCTGAATGGTACAATTAAACAACTACAAAGTGACTCCAGGCTGTAGAAAGCCACAAAGAGCTGTCAGAGGAGGTCAGAGAGAAGAGAGACTTCTGGTTCTATTGGAAGCCAGACCTGCAATCCTTGTCTCCTCTGTCTTTGGAATGTGCCTTATGCCCTCAGTTCCCACAATTTTTCAAGAATGCAGTTCATCTGTTTTTGAGAACATGACCTTGAGAGAGCCAACATGACCTTGAGAGATCCGGGTATTAATGCGACCATCGAGTATATATGTGACTAAATCCAGGTAAGGCCTTATATAAACTTTTAAGATTCTGGTGAGCCAGACAGAGCCCAGATCAACTCTCATAGCCTATACTGTAAGTTCCTTTGCTTTTCAAACCTGCCAGCTAGCGATCTGGAGTGGCCAGCCTCATTCTTAGGCCTCTCCTTGCTCGCTGTGTATGGGGTCAGTTTCAAATTTTACCTGAGAAACTCCTGAGGTTGTGACCCCAAAACAACAGATTTTGGGTAAGGTTAAGTTTATAAATAAAAAGAATATGAAGGCAATGGGCATGTGAAGGTCATTTTCCTTGTTTCGTAATACTATCCACTCAGCCTTGTGTCAGGAGGGCTAAGCCACAGTCCCAAGACCCCTCTTGAAAATAATAAAATATTGAAGTAGGGAGAGATGGATAATTTTGACTCATCATAAAACAACAACAAAATAAATACATGAAAGTAAACCAATATAATACAAATATAGAGCCGTCATTCTATTATCTTCTAGAGTGGACATACTAGATTTATAGTAGAAGAAGAAAATATACAAACCTGCACTCCTTTGAGATATCTGGGGCCTCTACATGATGAATAAACCCTTTAAACTTAGCATAATTATCGGGGCGCCTAGGTAGCTCAGTGGGTTAAAGCCTCTGCCTTCAGCTCAGGTCATGGCTCTGGGATCAAGTTCCACATTGGGCTGTCTGTTCCTCAGGGAGCCTGCTTCCTCTTCTCTCTCTCTCTCTCTGCCTGCCTCTCTGCCTACTTGTGATCTCTGTCAAATAAATAAATAAAATCTTAAAAACAAACCAAAAAAAAAAAAAAACCAAAAAATCTTAGCATAATTATCAAGGGAACCCAAAGATAAGCATAATTTCTGATAAACAGCCAAACAAATTTCATTCCACTTACAATAAAAAGATGATTAGAGCAAAGTTTAAAGAGATACTGAATATAATTACATTACAAAAAAAAATTTAGATACCAATTTTTTTTTTTTAGACTTTATTTATTCATTTGAGAGAGAGAGAGCACAAGCAGAAGGAGAGGCAGAGGGAGAGGGAGAGGGAAAAAGTAGGCTCTCGACTGAGCAGGGAGCCCAATGCGGGGCTAGATCCCAGAACCCTGAGATCTTGACCTCACCGCAAAGGCAGAAAATTAACCCACTGAGCTATCCAGGTGCCCTTAGGATACCAAATTTCTTAATTGTTGCTTAACTAAGATCTAGAAGTCCTGGGTGATAAAAACCTGTCCAAATAGCTTTATGCATGAGTACAAACAAGAGTTTTGTTAAGCTATAAATATTATATAATTAAAGTAAAATATGACTGCCCAAAGGAAACAAAAGTAACCCAAAGTATAATGAACAGAAATATTCAAAAAGACAAAATATTTTTAAAATATTTGAAATATTGAATATTTAAAATACTCAAAAAGATAAAAGGAATACTGCTTGCTTCGAAAGTTCCAAAATGATAAATGAGAGCTTGGGGAAAGCTTCCTTAAGACAATAAGCACAGTTAACTTCTGTGTCTTTAGTTGAATAAGCATCCAACCATGTCTGCAAACAGGTAACTAGGGCAGAAGTTACAGTGCAAAGTCAACCTTTAATAGCGGGTATAGTTGAAAGGTACAGTTATCTGCCTGAAAATACAAGAAGCTTCCTGATACTAGAAGTACCTAATTAATACGTAAGAAGCTGAACATTTTTATGCTTACAGAGTGGTAGAATGATAAGGAAGGTTAAAATACTCATGCCAAATGACATTATGAAAGGAAAAAAAAAAAGTTATTCTTCTTATTGCTATTATACATGGTATGAACCATGGCTGGTTTTAGAGGAGAAAAGATTTATTTTCCTATTAATATCAGATCAATAACATATGTGCCTATGCCAGTTCTCGTTTCCTTGACAGCTCCATTTTGAAAAAAATCCTCACAATTCCCTATGTCCTTTATTTCTAGCACCTTCATTGAATTACAATTTACAAACCATAAAGTTCATTCACTTTAAATGTACAATTCAATGAGTTGTGATAAATTTGTACCATTATGGAACCATCACCAGAATCCAATTTTAAATTATTTAAATCAGGGGCACCTGGCTGGCTCAGTCGTTAGAGCATGCAACTCTTGATCTTGGGGTTGTAAATTCAAGCCCTACATTGGGTGTAGAGATTACTTAAAAATAAAATCTTTAATAAAATATTCAAATCACCCAATATGATTCCTGGAGCCAATTTGCAGTCAGTCAGTCTTTAATTCTAACCAGTCCCAAGGAATCACGTAGTTATCTCCATAGATTTGCCTTTTCTGTACATTTAGTATAAGTGGACTTCTATAATATATGGTCTTCTGAGCTGCTTTCTTGTAATTAGCATAATATTTTTGAGCTACATCATTGTTCGGTATCATTAACCCATTCCACTCATGTTGATAAATAGTATTTTATTTTTTCCATGTTTCATATTCTGTTTATCCATTCACCAGTTGATAAACATTGGATTTTTTCCACTTTTTTGCTATGTAAATAATGCTGCTGAGTTAAGTACAAGTCTTTATGTGGACATATGTTTTCATTTCCTTAGAAATAGTTCTACAAATTGAATCAATTTTTCATATTACACTTATTATTATTTTTTAAAGAAACTGTCACACAGTATTTCAGTGATTCTACCAGTTTACATTCATGCCAATAGTGTTAGAGGTCTCCAGTTTCCCATATATACTTATCAACTGTTCATGTCATCTGTCATTGTTATTGTAACTATTCTAGTGGGAAAAAGTGGTATCTAGTGGCATTTTATTGCGGTTTCAATTTACATTTCTCTAATGATTAATAAGGTTGAGCATGAGTTTCCTTCCATGTAACTACTAAACATACGTATATATATATATATATATATATGTATTTGGTAAAATGTAAATTTCAATTTTTGCCTCATTCTTCTTTGGAATTGTCTTCTTATAATTGTAAGCTTTCTCCACATATTCAGAAAATTAAAAGAAATATAATTTGCAAATATTTTATCTCAGTATTTTAATTTTAATGGTGTCTTTTGAAGTGCAAAATTTGCTTTCTTTTTAATTTTGAAAAATTCCAATTTATCTTTTTTTAAATATGGATTCTGCTATTGATACTATTATCCCAGAACTTTTCACCTAACTAGAGGTAGCAAAGATTTTTCCTACAGTTTCTTCTAATAGTTTTATTGTTCTAGATATTACACTTTCGAATATGATCCATTTTGAATTTAAAAAATTAAAAAATTATTTAAAAAGTGTCGTATGAAGTAAGGGCTAAGTTAATCTTTTCATGTGAGCTTATCCAGTTTTCTTAACACCATTTGTTGAAAAAAACTATCCTTTTCTCATTGAATTGGCTTGGCACTTTTCTGGAAAATCAACTGAAGTAAAAGATGAGAAATTCTAAACACTGAATATCTCAGCATTATTTCCCCCCATAAATACAAAGTATATCTTACAGGAACAAATGAAGAAAACTAATGAATCAGCAGTATTATTTCTCCCATTTGCACAGTTCTTCTAATGGCACAGAACATGGGATTTATATAAACACTAGAATAATTGAAATTTAGTGCTTAGTTATTTGGCATTAATTGATGTTGGAACCAGAAAAATTATATTCTGAGAAAAAGTCATGTTTTGTTTTGTTTTGTTTTTTAAGTAAATTCTTTGCCACACACTGGGTTTGAACCCGTGTGAGACACTGCGATCAAGACTCAAGACTCACACGCTCTACTGACTGAGCCAGCCAGACACCCCAAGGCATGATCTTTTTAATATCCCTTTTGGATAAATCTAGTTTGAGGTTTCTCTTGCTTTTTTTTTTTTTTTTCCTACTTCAGTGTTTAGAAATGCTGCATACTTTTGTTAAAATGTCTGAGTTTTTCCTATATTTCACTGTGTTTCCTTTCTGCACTTACCATTCAGTAGGTTAATTATGTGTTGACACAGTTTGTGATAAGAGGTAGAGTCCACGTGGTGATAGGAGGCTAGGGTCTATTGGAGAGCACCTTTTAAAATATCTTTGCTAAGAGCTGCTGCTTATGGTTGCCAAGTGAGAGATAGTACCCAACTTAAGATATTCCTCAGGGAATGGAGGGCGATCTTTAATATTACGGGCGAGAAAGCTGACTCTGAACTACTGTTATAGCCGCTTAATGGTTCCCAGTGGGAGATAGTTACAGGATTTATTTCTCACACGCTGATTTGGGAAAAGTCATGCTTGCACCCATGTCATGTGTAAAGAACTTGTTCAGAATAAGTCATTCAGTGGCACGGAGAAGAGATTGAATGCTATACATGAAAATCAACTAAGGAGAGAAATAAAAAATAAGTGTCATTGGCTGAAATCTTAGTATTCTAAATATAAGGGAAATAAAAAGTTACATGGGAGGGGTGCTCGGGGGGCTCAGTAGGCTAAGTGTCTCACTCTTGATTTCTGCTCGGGTCATGATCTCAGGGTCATAGGATGGAGTCTGGAGACAGGCCCTGTGTTCCCAGGGAGTCTACCTGAGATTCTTCCTCTTTCTCCCTCTGCCTTGCCCCCCACCCCAATTCAGGCACACACACACTCTCTTAAACAAATAAATAAATCCTTAAAAAACTTACATGTGAAATCAAATGCTAGGGTTAAGTAAAGAAGCCAAAGAAAGCTATCTGAAGCCAGAACATAAAATTAAAGGAAGAAAATAAGTAGGGAATGAGGAAGGAAAGAAAGGAAGTAAAGAGGTAAAGAGAAATGAAAGGAGACAGCTGCAATGTTTGGTAATTGTATGAATTTTACAACTATGGTAGATTGGGGTAGTCTTGATTTCCATTTTGCTCACATCTTTCTGTATCCATTCCTTCAGTAGTCTCCATCTACTCTGATTCTTGTCTTGAACGTGGAACATGATAGGTCCAAAGTCAGTAGCAAATATGACTAGGTAATTGCTTGAAAAATACTTGCACATTGGAGTTTGTTCATTTTTGCTTTTAAGGCCTCTGCCAACTCTTCCACATGGGGGAAAAAAAAAATATATATATATATGTATGCATTTGTGTGTGTGTATATATATATATATATATATATATATATACATATATGTATATATGGTGTGTGTGTGTGTGTATATATATATATTTTTTTTTTTCTGGTGAATAGAGATCATATGAGGAAAACATATGACATCTCAGCTAAATCATCTTAGACCAGTCATATGCAACTGATTGACCAGTAGACCATAAACTTATGAGCAACGCTGACCACAATCAGCAGAGTCTGGCCCAGACTAGAAGAACCAAGAACCCCCTAACTCACCATGGAGCAAATTTCAGACCTATAGAAATTATGACCTAGATAGACAGTTGTTGCATTAAGCTGCTATAATAATTAAGCCACTATGATTTGTTATGAAGCAAATGCAAACATGATATTCTTATTTTAGATAAATATGTTGGAATATTATAGGTATTTTTAAAGCACATGTTCAGTAGCTTACATATTTATTTTGAGAAATTATCATTTTTGATATTATCTCTATGTTGATAACTTGATTGATGATTTTAATATTGACTGCATAGTTATAATATACAAAGAGCAAAAGATAGCACTTTTATTTTAGAACATCTCCAACTCCTATATAAGTAAAATCAACAATAATCTCATCATAATAACTAAGCAATCATAAGATTTCATGCATAAGCAAAATTGGCTTGAAGAAAAATTCCCATTAGCGGGCTTTAAATACATGACCAAAAACAATAATGATGATAACTACATACTACATTGTTCCTTTTTGTGAGTTTCAAATATCAACTTAATTATATTCAGCCTGAAAATTAATCATTATCTTTTTTAATTAATCCCATACTAATGCACATATTTGAAAAGGAAATTATTACTTGAATTTTTATAGCAACTTAGAATTATACGGAAGAGGAAAAACTGTATCTACAAAGTTAGAGGGAAGGTAGAGAATGAGAGTGTGCATTTGGTACACCAGTTAGTTTAGAGGTGTAGAATGGCATCAAAACAAATAATCTATTTGTGTATTATGAAATAGCAGCTATGTTCTTCTCAAGTCTGATCACGTTCTGTTTACATTTGCACCTTGGCAATAAATCACCTTTTTTAGAATGGACCTTTTTCTTTCATTTCCCCACACTATTTATATTCACTCAGAAGTGCCTTCTTGAAAACCATTTCCAATCTCTTGAATTTTAGGATAGATTGTACTAATCACTTATTAGCTATTTGAAAAGACTTGTGGGACAGAACAATTCTGGAAAAAAAAATAGCAAAAGAGACATAGGGAAAGAGAAAAGAACAGAAACTAAAAATAAAAATACATTTTTGGTGGAATTTTAATAAGAAATACAACTGATTACAAAATAATACCTTTTCTCTGCTCTCCAAACAAAAGGGTAAAATGGATAGAAAGATGGGCGATGTCAAAAAAAGAGTTCCTGGAATTATGTAATTCAATGTAAGTATTAACTTGGTTTTGTTTGCGTATTTTGAACAGGTAATACAGGGTATAGGGCATTACTGAAAAGGCAAAAATCATATATAGGAAAAGGAATTCCCCTCCAGCTTTGAATTCTAATATTCACATTGCTCTCCCAAAAAGCAACCAGTGTCACTATCTTTGATATTATTTTTTATAAAGATGTCTGAGTTCTCATAGTTCAGATTTTCTCCTTATCTATCTAAAGGATAGCTTTCTGTGCAAAGAAGCCAAACTTATGTTTTTTTCAGTAGGATTTTGATGGAACAAAAATCATAGGAGTTCTATGTTTTTGATCTAATAGAAAAGAGGAAAAATAAACTTCTCTAACATCTTTGATGTTTATAAAATCCATATAGCAAGTGTTCCAGAGCCCTACAAGGAATCTATATCTCTCAGGTCATTCAATTTTTGACCTCAAGAACTAAAAGAAACCTAGACGCTTTCAAAATAAGCTTCCCCATGAAGTCAATTGTAAGACCTTTGGTTTCTTATGAATACCTTAATAGTTTCTTTAGGTTTGAAGAACAAACATTGACTATAAAATATTTCATACATGTTATCTTATCATGGAGCCATTTTCATTTGGCTTTCATAGAAATTCATGAAAGTGTACTTTTTTTTTATTTTTTAATTTATAAACAACGGTTCCAAATTGTTCTTTCCTCAGATGTCAGAAGATTTTACATCTCTGCCCACTGCTATGTTAAGCAGTGCTTCCCAGGGAGGAATCTATCTTGCCATACCATTGGTTATGTGATGCTTTTTGGCCAATGGGATGCAAGTGGAAATTATGTGTGATGCATACAGTAGGAACTCTAAGGACCATCACGTTTTTGTCCTTCATTTTCTTCCCTCCTTGTGATAATCACATCACATGATCCATATAGAACCTGTTCATTCAGTCTGGTTTCTTATTTGTAGACACAGAACAGACTTAAAACTGCTTTAAAGGCAAAAATGCCCCTTAACATGTAAGCCACTGAAATGTTGGGACAGTTTGTATGCATAACACAATATAGCAAAAGCTAACTGATGAGAAGTACTTAAAAATGTGTTTTCTAGGGGCACCTGGGTGGCTTAGTGGGTTAAAGCCTCTGCTTTCAGCTCAGGTCATGATCCCAGGATCCTGGGATCGAGCCCCGCATCTGGCTCTCTGCTCAGTGGGGAACCTGATTCCTCCCCTCTCTCTCTCTCTCTCTCTCTCTCTGCCTGCCTCTCTTCCTACTTGTGATCTTTGTCTGTCAAATAAATAAAAACTTTTAAAAAATCTTAAAAAAAATGCGTTTTCTAGAAAATTGCTTTTGCCTACTTTAAATGGTATTGATTTTATGGGTCAAGGTGTATCAATTAGGATTTTATGTAAAAATAATACTTTTTAAAGATTTTGTTCATTTATTTGAGAGAAAGAGAGAGCACAGGACAGGGGCAGAGGGCGTGGAAGAAGCAGACTCCCTGCTGAGCAGAGAGCTGGACTCGACTCGGGACTCCATCCCAGGAACCTGGGATCCTAAAAACAGACATTTAACCTACTGAGCCACCCAGGCATCCCAATACATTTCAATATAAACAAAAGTATGGAATTTACTTCACCCTGCTGAACCTCACTCAACCAGCTACACAAAGAAACCACTACCCCTGACTTCCATGAGGATGCTCAGTCTTTGGATATTGATATCCCCACTAGCATTACTGATGTGTTGGTCTTGGTAAGTGTGTGGGAATGCTTCTCTGTCTGAGTTAGTCTGTGATCTAACCCTTGGCTGGTAAAGGCAAGCACTGCACACTCAGAACCCAGAACCCACTTTTCTCCAATCTGTTCCAAGTCGTCTTGGCCCATCTCCATTTCTGCCCCAGTCCTGAATATCTTTTCTACAGAGTAATGGAAATAATCTCCGAAATACCTGCCTAGACACTACTGCCAAAATTAATTAATTGTCCACTTAGTGCTTTGTTGGAGGCACAATAAATAGACAAGGTCTTGGGCTCTCTGCTATGTGTTCTATCATTTCAATCCCTAAGCAGTTTGAATATTCATTAGCTGCTACACTTACCCCTCACTCACAACACCTTGTTGAGAGTCCTCTCCACGTATCTCAGGATCATTAAGCTTTCCATAGCTGTACCAACATAAGCAAAGGCACCTAGAAAATATTTATTGATAAAATATTGATACTCAGGGTTCCTGAATGGCTCAGTCCTTAAGCATCTGCAGAGGTCATGATCCCAGGCTCCTGGGAGGGAGCTCCACATCGGGGCTCCCCACTCTACAGGATGCTTGCTTCTCCCTCTCCCACTCCCCCTGCTTATATTCCCTCTCTTGCTGTCTCTCTCTTTCTGTCAGCTAAATAAATAAACTCTTTTTAAAAAAAGATAAATATTGATACTCAGATTATACTTACTTATTAATGTACTCCATTTTGAAATGATTATTTAAATCTAAGTTTAATTAAGTACAATTGTGTCAGTTCATATTTACCAATACAATTTCTAATGATGTACTGAGACTTAGACAATTTTCTAAATATAATCAGTATACATGATTTTTATGATACTTCCTTCAAAATAGATAGGAAACAATAAGGCAGATCACTGGGGAATATTGATTTGAATAACTCATATTTACCCCTCCTTGGCACCATTATTTTATTTTTCAGAGGCTGTATATTTATTTAAGTATTTTTTTTAATTTTTCCAAGTGTCAATGAACAAATCATCAGATTTCATTTTGGGCCGGGCGCGGTGGCGCGCGCCTGTAGTCCCAGCTACTCGGGAGGCTGAGGCAGGAGGATCGCTTGAGCCCAGGAGTTCTGGGCTGTAGTGCGCTATGCCGATCGGGTGTCCGCACTAAGTTCGGCATCAATATGGTGACCTCCCGGGAGCGGGGGGCCACCAGGTTGCCTAAGGAGGGGTGAACCGGCCCAGGTCGGAAACGGAGCAGGTCAAAACTCCCGTGCTGATCAGATTTCATTTTGGAACAGACACCAATGTAATAAGCATAAGCCACAATGTAGAAAGCTAAATGCTGTGTGTCAAACCAAGTTTAAAGTCAATTAATACCTTTAACATCTCCATTTCTATTCCAAAATTAGAGTAATCAATTTAAAAATGGTGGTTTTAAGTTATCTGCAGTACCATTGTATTTTCTTGTTTAGGGTGTGATTAACAATGGATATACTTTAGATAGACAAGGTCTCTCACAGGACTGTTTCAAATTCTTAGCCATATTTCTCTTGAACTCATGTTTACCATTTGTATTCTGTTCTAGGAAATAATCATGAACAACCCATTAATACAGCTCGTGGATATGATTTCTATTTCTTCTGACTGAGGCCCTTTCTAAATTAAATACTGAAATTACCATTAAATAGTACAGCTACTCATAAGGACTATGGCATATATTTGGTAGGAATAAACATAAGTAAGTGGGTTATTAGCAGTTAGGGCAACACTTAGACGTACTTCCAGCTGTGTAGGGACCCTCCCTCTAATGGATACTGTAGAGCATCAAGCACCTTGGATTGAAACAGTTCCTCCAGCGACTGGAAGGATTGTCAGTCAACAGATCTCAACTGAGTATTTTCTTTAGGAGACACACTGAGCAGAAGTGAGTTGTTTAGCCCACTTGGCAGCCCATATCCAACGACTGGTGATGGAAGCGTAAATAAGCCTGACCTAGTATGCCTCAATCGGTTTATTTCTGAAGAATTGTTCCAGCTCCAGAGTTCCTTATGTGCTCAGTTCAGACTTTGATGAAATTGTATTGGAAATTAACCTTTCCTTCTGCCCAATCCTACTTCGCTCGCTAACGGATGTACTTTTCAATAAAGTTCGGGCAAGGATATGTATTTATGAGATGAAAGGGTGATGCAGTTGCCATTCCTAGAATTGGCAGAGTTGACAGGTTTGAACAAGTGGAAGACATTGACCTACTTCTCCCTTCTAAATTTTCTGGGTGCCACTCTTAACCCTTTTCAGTTCAATGACCCTTTATGTTTGAGGATCACCCCAGACATTCTACCAGGGCCTTTAACACAGTTTTATGGGCTTCTTTTCTTTCTTTCTTTCTTTTTTTTTAAAGATTTTATTTGTTTATTTGACAAAGATCACAAGTAGGCAGAGAGGCAGAGAGAGGGGAAGCAGGCCCCCTCCACCCCCACTCCCGCTGAGCAGAGAGCCCAATGCAGGCCTTGATCCCAGGACCTTGGGATCATGACCTGAGCCCAAGGCTGAGGCTTTAACCCACGGAGTCACCCAGGTGCTCCTATGGGCTTCTTTTCAATGATTTCTGCTAAGTAGGATTTGGGAGTGGGGGAGTTACACTTAAATGTCTGTCTTAAATGAAATTTCTTCAGTTTGCTTGTTTACTTTAACCTTGAATTATTTAAGGTAAGTTAACATATTGCACAACAGAGACCTAAACATGTAATGCTGCTGGCACGAAAGAAGGTATTTTTTTCTTCTTTGCAATCATCAACATGTGGCCTCCAATTACTCTACAGACATGACCATACCGGTCAGAGAGGGAGCATGGTAGAGAGTGCTAGGAGTTTTCTATGCACTGGGCTTATAGCTGGGCGGCAATTAACCTTTACTTAGAATGCATTGAATAAAATTCCATTATATGGGCATGACTAATTGCAAGGAAGGTTGAGACCGGGTCCAGGAGAAGGGGGAGAATGGATCTTGATGGACAAATATAATCCACATCATTCAACTCTTCCTGGGAACACTGAATTTGGTAATGAGTTATTAATCAATCTAAAAACACCTTGAGTAGTAAACACAAAGAGATTTCAAATTAGAAAAATGTCAAGTGAGAATCAATGCATTTTCATGTCTGTTCTCATAATGCTAGAATACTACGTGCTAATATATTTCAAAGTTCTCTGGCAAAACGAGCATTTACCAAGGGATTGCTTCAAGCCTGTTCTTATATAGACGAGGACCTTGAAGCATTATTGTCCCTCTTCTTTCAATTTACCATTAAAACAAAAAGATAATATTATAATTCCAAGCAATTTACAATTATAATTACCATTTCTGTTGATTATAGAACTCAAGAAAGCCTGGGAGAGCATGGAAGTACTTTCTTCTGTGGATTATAAAATGTATTTATTGAAAGGACACATTCTTTGACCTTCCTTAATGAGATGGCTGAGGGATCCAGCAAATCTGTTATGAAGTGGTATAAGATACTTGATCTTATAGTAAAACTAAAAAGAAGGGTGACCACTTCACACATGAGGTCAAAGGTTTGGAGATGCAGATAATTTTTTTTTTCCTTTTTATGATAAAAATACATAAAGTTCATCATTTTAACCATTTCTAAATGTACCTAGTCTTACTTATGTTCATATTATTATACAAACAATCTCCCAGACTTTTTCGTCTTGCAAAACTGAGACTTAATACTATTAAACACCTCTTTTTTGTCCCCAGGCCCTCTAGCAAGCTCTTCTACTTTCTGCTTAAATGAATTCGACTACTCTAGGTCCTCATAGAAATGTCATACTACAGTGTTTGTCTTTTTGTAACTGATTTATTATACTTTAAAAATTATTTATGAAAGAGACATTTTCTGGCCAACTTTATCCAGAAAGACAATCAAGAGACAGAAATTTTAAAACTATGTATAAGGAAGATGGGGAGCTGGGAAGAAGTCTACAGAAATTATAAAGAAATGAGAAATTGAAGCTGCCACTTGTCACAGATGAAATTAAAACTCACTGATTGAACTAGATGTAGTCTCTTACCTACAGGAAGGATTAGAGGAAAGGACCAGAATGTACACTTGTGGGTGTTATATGGGACTTGAGTGCTGGCCGCACATGTGTCTGGGTACTTGCCAACTTCACCTCAGGGAAAATGTGGCTCCTGCGCTGACTCTCGGGAATCCTGTGTCTGTGTTTTAAATCAGTAACTCACACGCTGAAGGCTGTACCTATTGCTCTTTGTGGAAATTTCCATGTGTTTTCTGAAGGTCAGTGACTTTTATATCTTCTTTCTCATGTTCTTGAGGTGCATGCATAGACTAAATCCAGCCCAGAACTGTCACCCTTTTCCAGTCATTCTGCATAACACTGAAAAGATAAATGTGTGAACAGTACTCTTAGGTTCAAAGGCAATTGCATTTCAGTTAATCTTCTGAGGTATTTTCTCAGCTCCTGTCTCCATTCTTATCTTCTTCTTTCTTAGAATCAGTGCTATGTCTCCAAACTCAGGATCCATACATTTGAAGGAAGGATCCCATTTCTTTCTTTTTTTTTATTTTAAATTCAATTAACCAACATATAGTACATCATTAGTTTTTGAAGTACTCTTCAATGATTCATTATTTCTAGGTTTTTTGAAAGAAGATGGGGAGCACATTTTCTTCTTTGGCACCTTGTATGTTGAAGTTCTTGCTAAGAATCTAGGGTAGGAGTGGATTTTAGAAATATTTCACAAATTTGTTTTGCTGACTCAGCTAGTGGCATGATACTAGAGCAGAGTCAAAGTTCATATGTATGGAACCAAAAACTAGTTTATGGAACATCTGTCCAGTCATTAGTCATAGAAAATTACAACATGAGGGTATAGCTCTCATAGATGCCTGATGAAAATGGACGCTCTTTTCTGTTAGAAACATAATGAAGTCCTAAATCTTATAGCTTATAAGTGAAAGACATTTCTTAAAATTTGCCCATTTTTAAAAAAGATTTTATTTATTTATTTGAGACAGAGAAAGAGCACAAGCGGGTGGGGAGAGCCAGAGGAGAGGGAGAAGCAAACTCCCCACTGAGCAGGGAACCTGACATGGGGCTCCATCCCAAGATCCTGGGATCATGACCTGAGTTGAAGGCAGGTGCTTAAGCAACTGAGCCAAGAGGTGCCCCCAAATTTGCCCAATTTTTAAAAAAGATTTTATTTATTTATTTGACAGAGAAAGAGAGATCATGAGTAGGCAGAGAGGCAGGGGGAGAGAGAAGGGGAAGCAGGCTCCCTGCCGAGCAGAGAGCCCAATTTGGGGCTCGATCCCAGGACCCTGAGATCATGACCTGAGTCGAAGGCAGAGGCTTAACCCACTGAGCCACCCAAGCACGCCAATTTGCCCAATTTTAATACAAATTATAAAATCTTATACAAAGCTACCGTTAATGAGTTATGTAGCTAAAAGATGATTTTCTAAACCACAAACTTTTGGAAAAGAAATATTGTATAATATGTCTATTATTTTTCCAGTTTTATTGACTTTTTACCTCTAAGGTGTATAGCTTAATGACTTAACTTACATATATTGTGAAATGATTACCATCGTAAGTTTAGTTAATTAACATCCATCATCTCATACAGATATAAGAGAAAAGACAAAACAATATTTTCTTCTTGTGATGAGAACTCTTGGGATCTATTAGTTTTATACATAATTACATTGCAATATGCTGCATGAAAAGGTGATCAGAAATTATACAGATGAACATTTAGGAAAATATTTTATGAAGAAGTAATGTGACACACAAAAAATCCAGTATTTTGTAATTTTTCTTGTGTTTTTAATTTTAAAAATGTTGCTATACCTTTGTGTATATTAAATAAATATCCACTTTCCTACCTAGTATTTTTTTTCAGATTTTATTTATTTATTTGAGAGAGAGAGCACAAGAGGGGAGAAGGTGAGAGGGAGAAGCAGACTTCCTGCAGAGCAAGGAGCCTGATGCAGAACTCGATTCCAGGACTCCAGGGTATCACGACCTGAGCTGAAGGCAGTTGCTTACAACTGAGCCACCCAGGGGCCTTCCTTTCTAGTTTTATGTTCATAATTGTGTATTCTTTTTCTTATACACACACCCCAAATTGTTAAAATATATTTTCCCATTATATCCGGATGTATATTAATCTACATTCCTTCCTATTTTTTCTTCTCCTTTGCTGTCAAAAATAAGCCTTAGAGATGATTTTTTTTTCAGTGGCAGAAACTGAAACACAAAAAGAATTAATAAAACAACTTAGAGCAGAATGGAGTGATTAAGAAGTGGATTTGAAAAGGGAGTTTTTCTATTCCGCATGCTAAGTCAAACTTCGTCTGAGTAGAAGTTCTCAGATTGGAAGATGACAAGGTGCATCAGGAGGGTCTTTTGTGAGATAGAACTGAGAGAACATGGAAAGGATCAGTGCCAAGTTGTTCCTGAATGGAATGCTTCATTTGCCTACCATCAAAAGCCTTCAGACTTGGAAGCTTCCCTGAGCAGAAACTGGAGATGTGTACCCACTGATAGTGTCTACTAGAGTTTAGCAAATGCTCATTTCTCTCCATCCTCTGTTTCCTTCCACACTAGCCATTTGGCTGACTGAACACTGAGGTGTTAGTAAACCCCACTTAACAAAGACTTAAAATGTGCCTGTGTAATGAGTGAGTCCACTTGTGTTTCTACCACTGTTTCTACTCTGAGTTGAGACAAGGACTCCTCTTGAGCCCTAAGGAAAACTCCATCCTTGACCAAGCTGTAGCCAGCCTCTCCTAAGCCCTCTCTTTGACTAGGCCTTCTCCTTAACCCTGGCCCTGGCCTGTAGATCCCAGTTATAGTAAAGAATCCCAAGAAGGTAGCTGACCAAGAATCCCTCCATCATTGGTAGCAAATTAAGCTCTTCTTCTCCCATTCTCCAACCCATCCTTGATATCCAATCAAGTTTCTCTCTCCCTCATCTTTTTTTTTTTTTTAAGATTTTATGTATTTATTTGACAGAGAGATAGACAGCGAGAGAGGGAATACAAGCAGGGGGAATGGGAGAGGGAGAAGGCGGCCTCCCACCAAGGAGGGAGACCAATGCAGGACTCAGTCCCAGGACTCTGGGATCATGACTGAAGCCAAAAGCAGATGCTTAATGACTGAACCATCCAGGCACCCCTCTCTCCCCCATCCTTGATACTTAACCAAGTTTCTCTTAGTAGCAAGTTTCCATCCATTGACTCCTAACCTGCCTGTTGGTTATAAATCCCCAGATGTACCTGTTACACTGTAGCTGAGTTCACTCTCTCTCTCTCCTACTGTTGAGGTCTTAAAGAAAGTCTTCCTTGTCTAGCTAAATAGTATCTTGTAATTTTTCTTTTGTAGTAGCTCACTGATCACAAGTAACATATCGATTAGGACTCAAGTTTGAAACTGAATCCCCAACTGACTTGCAGACTTACCCCCTGAAGCCGAGATACCCCAACTTACCCAGATATCTGTGAGTGTGTGTGTGTGGGAAATTATATATATATATATATATATATATATATATATATATATATATATATAT